>NC_041386.1:473722449-473762198 GCF_002162155.2 Triticum dicoccoides | reverse complement strand
GGACGGGGGCTCGCCGGAGAGGTACCCCACTATCTATTTTAGGGTTCAGGGTGGGGGCGGGGGGCCTAGAGGGTTGGCCGGGGCGGCGGTGGAGAGTTGTTTTGGGGCGGCGAGGCGGCGCTGGGGCCGGCGGTTCAGCCGGTGGTGGCTGTCGGCTCAGGGGGGTGCAGGTTGAAGATGAACTACAGGCCCTCCCTAAACTACATGTAAAGTGCCTCTCTGCTACCATTGCGTTCAGTTTCGACAGTAGCATTCAGATTCCACAGTAAATTTCAGTTTCGACAGTTAAGTTCAGAGTCAACAGTTTTTACCTCATCTGTTGTAGTCAGGTGGTTTTTGGTGATGTTAATTTTACATCCATTTTACATCATCTATTGGGGATGCTATTAGAATCCCACTTGAGATTGACGATGTCTGTCTTGTGTTGCTTCAGCCTTGACGTCTTACGGCTCACCGGAGCTGCTCCAACGATAGAACGATCCATCACAACAGAGCAGTGCCCTGGACGCCGTTTATAGATTCCTCAGATCTTCCTCCACACCTCCGACAGCCACCTCTGCCTCAACTGCTTCAGCGACCAACCCAATGATGCTGAGGTCGACACGGCTACGGCAAAGAGGTTGTACACATGTTGCATCACTTATTACTATACATTCACGTCGATCCATTAGGGCTATTTTGGTTCAACAGAAAAACATCGATCCACTGGTTGTTACCATCACTCTGAATTTCTGCATGTTCTCCTTACAAAATCTCACCATATTTTTTGTATGCATGTTAGATATTGTACACAGTCATGCTGAACATGTAGAGAAAAAGGGAAGAGTTTTGTGCGGCAATACAATGTCATGCAGACATCGCTCCATGGCGGGTTCAATGGCAAACCCTCCCCACCCCTCTCCAGATTGTAATCCAGAGGAAGATATCTGTTCTGAGGCGGATTCGGATGCCGCTGACCACTCCTATTTACCCCCCGAGGTGTTTTCTCTACCTTGGCATGATGATGTTAGTCATATCATGCATATGTTGCCTTGAAGTGCCTACTTTTAACATCATATATGTCATCTGCTTAGTTTAGACATGTTCTGTAATGCCACCTGTTAAGTTTCTATATCATATATGGGAATTATGCAGTCTCATGTCTTTTAGCCAGCCATAATATATGTGAAATGTGCAATGCCATCCCGTTTAACCAGGCATCATATATTTGAATGATATCTTGCCCATCCTTTTCTTCATTACATTTCCATTTGTCGACAATGTTTTTACATTAAACTACTCTTCCTGTGAATCAGCCATTTGGGTGGGAGATGGAAAAATCCGGAGTGAAAACAAGGCCTTCAGAGCAGACAGTGCTACCTGTCGAAGCAGATCTCTTGTTGGGTCCCGATAGCTCCTTAGAGATGGATTCAAAGACAGATGACCAGTCCTATTCCCCCACTGAGGTGTATGCTCTAACTTGGCACGGTTATACTGCTCATATCATGCATATGGTGTCTTGCATTGCATAGTTTAGACATCATATACACAATATTCAACACCATGTTCTTAGTTCAGACATCATATCGAATGCCCTCTGTTTAGCATATAAATCACATATGTGAATTAAATGATGCGATCCTGATTACTTAGATAACATGTAGGTGAATTATGTCATGCGATCCTGTTTAGTTATTCATCATATCTTTGAATTATGTTATGCTATGCTATCTAGTTTAGATAGACATCATATATGTGAAATTATGTCATGCTATCCGTTTTAGTTAAACAATATACATGTCAATTATTTCATGCCCTCTTTTTTCCACACTATCTATTGCATCTGTCTCTCATACAATGTCTGTACATTCAACTATGTTTCATGTTTATCAGCCATTTGAATTGGAGCGGGTGATGCCAATATCTAGTGGACTAAAAACACGGTCTTCGAATAAAACAGTGCTACCTCTTGGTGGAGATAGCACCCCGTTTGTACATGCACAAGAACCAGCCCTACCACACATAACCCAAACTCTCGCAGATTATACCCCTACTACGATGGACAGAGAACCAGCTTCACCCAATCTAACCCCAACCCCAGCCGATAGTAACCCAGTTCATGTTGACACAGCACCATCTCCACCACAGAGCTCCCAAACAAGAGCAGTTAGTAAGGCAGCTCCAGTGCCCATAGGGCCAGTACTATCACGGCGAACCCCAACTCCACCAGTTAGTACGCCTATTCCTGTGGAGGAAGCACAACCAGCTAGTCGTAGTTTAGCATCTATCGCATTTGATGTTGTTAAATCGTATGTGTGTATCTTCCCATCTTGGAAATATTATACTGAAGATGAAGGAAAATGCCAGTTGCAGGTATTTGTCCAGGAGTTATGTGTAAGTAATGTTATTCATGGCAATTACTTTGCTTCATCCCATACATCCTACCTCCATGATGGTTATAATACAGCAAATTTTCCCATTTTTCTCTATAGAGAAGGACCGATTTGGAAACTCAGGATGAGGTAACCTGTACTAATACCTCTTCTATCTTCAAGAATGCTTGGTGGCAGTATCGGAATTACATGAAGAAAACGTACTTCACCGGCAAAGAAACTCATCAAATTCCCTTACGTTCTCCCGAGACACATTTACTGGACGATGACTGGGAACGCCTTGTTCTGTACTGGTCCCGAACCAAGAATGTGGTAAGGTCTATGAGCTCATTTTCTATTTTTAAGTATTATATTCTTGCGTCTAACTATACTCTGTTCATGTAGAACAAGTGCCTAAACCTGAAGAACAACTGTTCTAATTTAAGATTCCATTGCTACCATAGGACATCGATATATGTTTGTTTGATGCTTTTATTATGTACTAGTACTTGGCAATAGAAGACTTGGTAGTTTAATCCTGTCCACCTTACTAATGAACTGGTTCACCGAAATGAGTTTCATATACTACTACATGCTAAACTTGTTATGTGTCTGCTTGTTTCTTCTTTTAGAATGCTGACAGAATATTGGGAAAGAGTGCCTTATTAAGCAACGGTAAAGGAAGTAATGCAGATAAGGTTCAGGATAGTGACACATCCTGTCTTGGTTTAGTGTTGGAGTTACTGGCCACTACCGCTTGCACAAGCTATTCAAACTCACTGTGTGAATCAGTTCAGTTTCTTGAGTCTCAACTACAAGCTGAAAGACATCGATCAGCTGTGCTGCGACAAGAAGCGGAAGGACTGCGGAAGTCCCTGGAGCATTCAGATGCATACTTTCTGGTGCAACAGCAAGCGTTGGAGGATTTTAGCACCAAACAGGACAAAGCTAATCAGCTTGCTAAGCTTATTGCCAGCATGGTGGATACCCAGGATAACGTTTCTTGAGCTCTTCTGAAGTTGTTTCAGTTATGCTCTTGTTTTGCTGCCGCGTTTATTTGCACTGGTGGCCAATTTTGACGGCCAGTGTTTATGATATGCTGCTTTGTTCCCTATATTTGCATTGGTGGCGAACTTTGATGCTCAGTGGATGTAATATGTGTAATAGCCGTGATAGCCTAGCATTAGTTGCTTGCTTATTTATTTCCTTGTTGTCTTGTTTATTTGTTTGCTTGTAGTCATTGCAGTTCTTTTTCCGCGGTTAACTAGTGGCTGCAATAACCTATTTTTTAAAACTAGGCCACAATAACCATGGGCTAATATTTACTGTAGTGACACTGGGCCTCCTACGGGTCGTAGAAACAGTGGGCCTTCTACGGGCCATAGAAACAGTAGGCCTTCTACGGGCCGTAGAAACAATGGGCCTTCTACGGGCCGTATCATCAATGGGCCTTATACGGGCCGTATGATCGATTGGCCAAACATGGGCCAATAATAGGCCGCATTATGGCCGTAAACGGGCTAGAGTTGGAATCGTCCGTTCATGGGCCGACCGTAACGGGCCATCGTTAATAGGCCATATTTGATGACGCTATGAAAAAGGCCCAACGTATTAATAGACCACAAACGGGCCGACTGTAACCACAGGCTGAATTTGGCCCACAAGCAAAAAATGACAGTAACGGGCCGTAAGTAAACGAATGCTAGAAATGAGCCCAAGAATAAATGGGCTCTGAGAAGGCCGAAAGCTAACATGGGCTGGAAATGTCCCAACGGAATAATGGGTTGTTAATGGGTATAAAGTGATACACTGTTCATTATGGGCCAGTTTCACCACGGGCCGTTAATGGGTGTAAAGTGATACACTGTTCATTACGGGCCAGTTTCACCACGGGCCGTTAATAGGCCAAGAGTTACATAGGGCCTCATATGGGCCGAAAGACGTCATGGGCCATACATGGGCCAGAAGTGAAAACGGGGTGGAATCATATTGGATGGCCCAGATGACGCTACTGGGCCTAATTCGGATAGGATGTAACGGGCCTTGGGTTAGCGGGCTGTAAATGGGCTATATGCGAACAGGCCGTTAACAGGCTTTCCATGGGCCAGCCTGCCACCTTTTGACCAAGTAAAATGGGTCGGCCTTTTCATAGGAATGGGCCTCTGTTCGGCCGTGCCACGTGTCGACGTATCATAGGCGCCTTCCGTCCAATAAGTGGTTGACATCTGTCCCAACGATGAGCCGACACGTGTTTCCTCCATCCAATGATGATTTTACACGTGGAAAATCCCCATTGGTCGGGGCTGTTAACGGGTTATCGGATCCAAAACCCGACCCAATAGCTTAACGGCGTTCCGTTACGGTGGATGCCACGTGTCGGTCACCCTTGACGAAAGAACTTCTGTGACGCGCGATTTATCGTCATGGAAGTGGACACTTCCGTGATGATAATTTTGGTGATGTCATGGAACACTTCTACGACATCACATGTATGACTATCTTGATTCTGTCATAAATTTGTCATGGATGTACATGCCTGACAAAAAAAGCAACCTACTGTGACAAACATGTATCATCACGGAAGTGTATTTTTTTGTAGTGACTACTTTCATGTAAGGCAGCCACATGATAGGAGGATGGAATATGTATGAAAAACAGGACGGCGTGACATATTGACATGTATGATGTATAAAGTGTAAACTAAGCACAAGGTGCTTGAACTTGTTAGAATCGATGCAAGCTAGAAACCATATGAAAGATGAAACCAATATCACTCTGCCAAATTAAAAGGGTGCCCTAACAAATGTATTTGACCAAATTAGAAGCAATACATGGCAACAAGCTAGAAATAATATGCAATATGCGATGAATAAAGGTGACTCATCGTAAGTGATTGCTGCAGGATACAGAAGAGAGGTAGTTTCTTGTAAGAAGAAGGTTAACACATAGATGTAGTGTGTTCCAAAAAGAGGAAGGCATGTCATATTCACAGGTATAGTGTGTAAACTAAGCAGATGCAATTTACCCTAATTAGAAGCATTGCAAGCTAGACACCGTATGCAACATGGAACCGCATATCACACTGCAAAGTTAGAGCAAGCACCTGTGATGGTGGTGTAGGGGAAGTGCGGTCTTCAGGTACAGAGCTACGTTCAATATCTTCATTTAGGCTTGCTATTTCTTGAGAATCATGTGGAGAGGATGAATTTGCATTCTTTATAAGAGTATTGCGTCTCATATTAACCCACGCGCGTGACTGTCTCATCATAAGCGATAGACGCATGATACACAAGAACAGTAGTTTGATGTAAGAACATGGTGTGATAGGCAGATGTAGTGTGTACCAAAAACAGGAAGGCGTGTCATATTCACATGTATATTGTGTAAGCTAAGGAGATGCAATTTAACAAATTAGGAGCATTGATGAGGGATACACAAGAAAAGTAGTTTGGTGTAAGAACATGGTTAATAGAAAGACGTAGTATGTACCCAAAACAGGAAGGCATGTCATATTCGCATGTATAATGTGTTAACTAAGCAGATGCAATTTACCCTAATTAGAAGCAGTACGAGGTAGACACCATATGGAACATGCAACCACATATCACACTGCCAAGTAAGAGCAAGCACCTGCGATGGTGGTGTGGGGGAATTGCGGTGATCAACTAGAGAACTACATTGACTATCTTCATTTAGCCTTGCTGTTCCTTGAGAATCATGTGGGGAGGATGACACTGCACTCTTTAAACGAGTAGGGTGTCTCACAGTAACCCACTCGGGTGACTATCTCATCATAAGTGATTGACGAGGGATACAAAAGATCATTAGTTTGATGTACGAACATGGTTAATAGACATATGTAGTATGTATCAAAAACAGGAAGGCATGTCATTATCAAAGGTATAATGTGTAAAGTAAGCAGATGCAATTTAACCAAATTGGAAGCAATACAAGCTAGACACCATATGCAACATGCAACCACATTTGACAGGGCGAAGTTAAAGCAAGCACCCGGGATGGTTGTGTGTGGCAATTGAGATCATCAACTGCAGAGCTACGTTTACTGTCTCCAACTGCTGACACTGCACCCATTAGAGCGCTGAAACGCTTAGTGCTTATCTTCGAATTACACTGGAGCCACTACAAAAAAATACACTTCCGTGATGATACGTGTTTGTCACAGTAGGTCGCTTTTTTTGTCATGCATGTACATCCATGACAAATTTATGACATAATCAAGATAGTCATACCTGTGCTGTCGTAGAAGTGTTCCACGACATTACCAAAATTATCATCATGGAAGTGTCCACTTCCATGACGATAAATCGCGCGTCACAGAAGTGCTTTCGTCAAGGGTGACCGACACGTGGCATCCACCATAACGGAACGCCGTTAAGCTATCGGGGCGGGTTTTGGATCCGATAGCCCGTTAACAGCCCCGACCAATGGGGATTTTCCACGTGTAAAATCATCATTGGCTAGAGGAAACACGTGTCGGCTCATCGTCGGGACAGATGTCATATCACTGGACAGAAGACGCCTATGATATGTCGACACGTGGCATGGCCCAACAAGTTTAAATGGGCCAGCCCAACTAAAGGCCCACAAGATTTTGCGGACCATAATGTGCTAGCCCAGCTAAAGGCCCGCGAGATTTTGCGGACCATAATGGGCTGGCCTAGCTAAAGGCCCACAAGATTTCGCGGGCCATAATGGGCCGACCCAGGTACAGGCCCACAAGATTTTTGTGTGCCATAATAGGCCGGCCCAGGTAAAGGCCCACAAAATTCTTGCAGATCATAATGGGCCGGCCCAGCTAAAGGACCACGAGATTTCGCCGACATTAATGGGCCGACCCAGCTATAGGCCCACAAGATTTTGAGGACCCTAGTAGGTTGGCTCGTTAACTGGCTGCCATGTTTTGGGCCAAATGCCGGCCCATATTTGATACGGTCTATTAATGGCCTGCCACGCTCCGGGCCTAATAGTGGCCCATATGAGATTCGGCCCGTTAAAAGCCTACCACGTTCTGGGCCAAATTACGGCCCAGATCAGGTCCGGCCCTTTAAGAGGTTTTGGGCCTAATTATGGCCCATATCAGATTCGGCCCGTCAACTGGACACTATGCTTTTGGGCCCACTTGCTAAAGACCCAGTTAGTAATTCGGCCTGATATTAGTTTTGGCCTATTAAGGTCCCGTTTAACATTTCGTCCCTATATTAATTTCAGCCTGTTAAAAACCCCTCATATAGTTGGGCCTAACTACGACCCGGTTTCCATGCGCCCTACTCGCAGCCAATATCTGATTGGGCCAAACAAGGACCGAGACAATTTTTCGGCCTGTTAAAAGCCCGTGATTTGATTCGCACAATCATGGGCCGGGGTTCATTTCGGGCTGCTGCCGGCCCGTGAGCTGATCGGGACGTTTCAGGCCCAACCTACATCGTGATTGCATGACGGCCCGATTATGTACCGTAATTTTACGGTTTGGCCAGTTTACTGGGAAGACATGATATATTATACAGTAAAATAACTACAGCATCGTGAATAAGAAAAAACATATACTATACAATAAAGAAATTACGGCATATTACATCCACTGGGCATCAAAGTTCGCCACTATGATAATAAAGCACAAGAAGACAGCAGATTACATACACTGGGCATCAAAGATCGCCACTAGTGCAAATAAACACGACGACAAAATAATATACAAAACCGGCAGCACTTCAATAGAGTTCAAGAAAGGTTAGCCCTGCTGGGGAGCTGCAGCGCAAGCAGCTGAGCAAGATGATGAGACTGCGCTTGTTCAACACTTATATCTTCCTCACTCTGAAAGATAAACAAGCAGACAGATGACAGGTTTTGCACATAAAAGTATCAGTGCTGACAATTCATCACATTTCTTACTGACGAATAAAGTGACACAGTTTAAATTTGCATTAACACAATATGGGATTGTTTAGGTCAAGACATGGCAGGAAATGACATTGTGAAGGAGTTGGTAGCTTGACGACACCACTGGATTACAGATCAAGAACTCATAAGTATCAATGGTTAGTGTGCTGTCAATTTATACCATTTCAGATTGGCAAATAAAGAGACGATTTAAATAATAGTAGAATGATATGACATTTTTCATAGTTAAGACATTGCAGAATATGACATTGTGCTTTAGTGGGTAGGTTCACCACACCACTGGATTACAGATGAAGAACAGAAGCATACATGCAGTGCAAAAGAAGATCACTTGCTCTGTATAGTTTAATTTACATGGTATGAAGAAGGAACTTGGTTGTACAACTGAAAACTTAAATTGAGAAAGGACAAACTTTTGTTTATGAACTACATATAATAACTTTAAACAAGAAATTTGATGCAAACACCAAAAATAAACAGCTGTTGCAGTCATGCCTAACCAAATATATACAACAAAGTTTGAAGGCTTGATATGGACAAACTTACATTATTGGTGAAGACAGGCTCTATAAAGGCCTTGTCCATGCTGATGGGGGGGGGGGGAATTCAAGAAGTTTACCACAAAATCTTCTTCAAAAGCATTGCCTTTATTCTACATTTTGTTAAGAGTAAATATAGATGTGATAATATATGAAAAAATGGAGAATATTTAAGATAAGATGAAGAGTGATGCTACATAACCAAGTAGCTACAAATGTAAGTGCAGCGATACAGGCAAAAGGTACAGCCAAGAGCAATGCACAGCTAAACTTCTTCAGTATCAACCTTATGGTAAGAGTAAATATAGATCTGATGTGTAGAAAATGGAGGGCAAAGGAAAATAAGCTGCATAGTGATGGTACATGAACAACTACCTGTCATTATAAGTACACTGATAAAGGACATCATGTACTTACAAGAACAATGCAGAGCTAAAAAAACATTGGCATTGGATATATTCTACACTAATGTAACCATTCATACAGATCAGATAATTTGGAGTGAACAATTGATAAGCAAGCTATCATGCATACTGCTATCACATAATGAACCAGGTATGTATGCAAGTACAGTGATACAGGACAACAGGTACTAACAAGAGCAAAGCAGCGGGCAACATATTTGAGATATCCTGTCGTTCTTGTCAAACCAGAATTCTTCTTCGAGCAGATTTCCTGCAAAAAAGATCCGTAAGGCACATGCGGAAAAGTAGAAGTTCAAATTGTCATGTGATTTCATAGACAGTACCTCATCCTGGGAACGAGACCAGTGCATAACAAGGTTTTTCCATTCAATGTCTTCTAAATTTAGCACAGGAGACTTCACCAGAAATTCGTTTATAGACTTGCCATCAAAGTGTGATTTCCTCGGGTAATGCCGATACTGCTGCAATGCTTCCTTGAAAAGCACAAGCAAGCTTTGCTCGTCATGACTATCCAGATTGACCCTCGCCTAGTTACAACAATGTAAAAATAATAGCCATGAATAATAGCACTTACACGTAAGTTGGACAGGAAGATGTGAAAATGGTGTTTGTCTTCACAATAATCTTCCCATGATGGGAATATATGCACGTAGTCCCTAACAACATTGAAAGCATTGTCTTTTAAACTGGGAATAAATGGAATGGGGTTCCAATCTGCATGAATTGGCTGTCTCTGCAGTTGGGATATGTCTTCGACCGGTGGACTTGCTGTACTTTTTGCTGGAGTGGGATTTTTCTGTGGTACAGCTGGTGCTATGGCAAATGAAATCGGTATACCTTTTGCTGGAGTGCAGGTCCTGTGTGGTGGGGCTAGTGGTGTGGCCAGTGAAGTATGGGTACAGTCTGCTGGAGTCGGTCCTACGTTTTGTGTCACTGGTTGTACAACCAATATAAGTGGGGTGCTGTCTGATTTCTCCGGCACCACCACATTTTTCAAGGACTTTGCTGGCGCTCCTTCAGGTTCGGCAATCACCCTCTTCCTTTTTGATGTTTGATGCACAAGAACAACATTTGAGTGGGAAAACATGGTATGATGACAGATGGAATATGTATTGATAATGGATGGGCATGGCATCTCGACATATATGACGAGAAAACTAAGCAGATGGCGGTGCAACAAAGTAGAAGAAATGCAAGACAACATATGCAAGATACCCGCAATCAATAAAACATTGCCAAATTAGAACATGCACCTTGATGGGTGAACAGGACAGGCCATCGACCTTTGACTCCTCGAGGTTAGAATAGTCATTAGGATCATATTCTGAACAAGAATCAACAGGTGGGGAGCGTATGAGTTTCATTGCATCCAGAATGGCACTCAATGCCTTGGTGCCAATTTTGTAAGTCATTGTAGTGTTTAGCTTCAAGAGTGGACTGTTGCTAGTGTGACACAAAGCAGCTACACGGATCATAGTGTAGATATAACGAGAAAACCTTAAGCATCAGAGTAAAATCAGCAAAGTGGAACTTGCTGGAATATATGTGCTAGTATTGCCGGTATGGCTAGAAAGGCTTCGGATACCAGCTCTCTTCAAGTGAAGGTGTGGTACTCTCAAAGGCGACACAGCTCCCCGCATTTCCTTACTATTCTTATAGGATTCAAGTGGGCAGGCCACTACAAATCCTATTCCTATGTTTACAAGATCCTACGAATCAAAGAGGCTCAAAGTGTCCATCACAACCGATCGTATAGACCTCTACACTGCAAATGTCCCTTCTCATCTTTAGTACAAGGAACATACTGTACTACTATCATACTCCCTCCGTTCCAAAATATAAGTCTTGGTAGAGATTTCCACTATGGATCACATACAGATGTATCCAGGTACATTTTAGAGTGTAGATTCACTCATTTTGCTCCATATGTAGTCCATGGTGGAATCTATACAAAGACTTGTATTTAGGAATGGAGAGAGTACATATTAAAGAAGAACGGAAGAGGAACATGGTAAAGAAGAGCAAGCATATTTTGGATAATAAAATGTTGGTTGCACAGTGCCCACACATGATGAACCAGAGCGCATTAAGAATGCAACTCCTAGCTGTCTCTCGACCATTTCAGGTGGTTGGATGAAGATCCTACGTCTCCTAACCCTTCTTCTTCCTCGTCTCTGATTCTTCCCATACAGAACACCGCACGGGCCGCCGGCCGGACCACCGGCCCCCACCGCCTGTGTTCCTCCGCCACCCCCACCCCCACCCCCACCCCAACCCCCACCCGCGTCGAGTTTTCTTCGTTCGGCGAGGCCCCACAACCACCCGAGCCCCTTCGATCGCACCGGCGAACTCCGGCGAGCTCTGAAAAATCGACTGACCCAATTTTGAAATTTAGTGTACTGTGATTTAACTAGTGTGGAATATAAAAGGGGAAAACCATAAGCATTGCGAGTATGGTGTTGAGCGTTCCATGGCGGATCTGAAGGTGCAAACCGGACAAAGGCAACTTCGCAACCAAGACAAGAAATCAGAGTAAAGCAGTGGCGATCTATTTTCTTGCTGCGATAAATAAGTTGAGCAGATATGAAAGAGTACCGCCTCTGGTGCGGCGCCGTGTACGCATCTGCTGAGAATTTGATGGTGCTGCGGTAGCGATGGCTGTCGGTGGCGTGGAAGTAGATCTAGGAGGGTAGACGGTGGCGGCAGGGTGCGGTGGACGAGACGGTCGTAGGAGCGGCGCCAGCAAGGTGGATGACGGCGGGGATGAAGCGAGAGGACGGGATGCAAGGATCTCGGTCTGAAGCCGTGGATGAGAGAGGTCGATCTCTTGTAATGGACGACGGCGTCGGGGTATCAGGTCCGACATGGTGGAGGAGGACGGCGGTGGATGGGGTGGCGGACGGAGGAGGGTGGGGTGGAGAGGGTGTTTTGGCGCCCACGAAGTACGAATGGGGAAAAGGGAGGTAGAGAGGAAGGGGGAACCATGTATTCAGGGTGCGCTTGTCTCAAAGGCGAGGAAATTTACAAACTTAGCCCCCGTTTCAAATTTCTACTACATCACAGCAACACTAGTCGGTTGGGGATAGGACGGTAATCTCGCATACACCGAATATTTGCCGACAAGAGTTTGTTTTTGGCGCCCACCGTGTGTGAATATGAATCGGGGAGGGACTCGATTTCGGCCGAGGACACACTGTGTTTTGGCGCCCAACGTGTATGAATCTGGGTGAGAGGCGGTTACATCACGTTTGGGTGAAATTACAAACCTACCCCTATCAAAACCTATAGAAATCCAGCATATAGGCTTTGCGTGGCAGGGATAGGCAGTAGTGATTTCCATCTCGCAGGGCGGTTACTGCGACTTTCCCCACTTCGTTCAAATTTTGCAGAGTGCACGTTTACCATGCCAACTCAATTCGAATCCCGTTTGTATTCTATTTTTTCGGGCAGGATCCATTTTCAATTGGAATTACATTCTATATACATCATTTTATATATATATATACTTTCAAAAGCACAACAAAGAATTCGGCTCCTTTATATGTATAATATGATCTACAAATACAACGATCTCGAAATCTTAAGGTTGAATTCGAAAAAATTTAACCAAATTATGTTCTACTAAAATGTATGGATCAGTAATATCTACATATTAAATAACATAGATGTGCGTGAATTCATATGAGTATGCATGTTTGATAGATCAATTTTGGTTCGAGTATGGATTACACGTATCATCATCTCGAATTCAAATATTTGAATCCCTTTTTTGTTCGCTCCTTTCACGCCCATCTCTCTCGCATGTATGCTCCTTCAGGTAGCTATCACTCTCTTTTCTCCAGTTCACCCACACGCTCACTTCATGTTGCTCCTATCCTCGCAAACATGGTCTCTCGACATCTCCCTTGAGAAGTGTCACACTCTCCCTATCATTATAAATTACACGGTTTTCATTATCTCTCACGTCTCTACTGTTCTCTGGTATCACTCGGTACCTAAGCTTTCTTTTTCACCGCCAAACACACAGTCTCCACTCGTCTTTCACTTTGTCTTTCTCTCTATGGGATTCTCTCACACACCCTATATGTCTCTACGTATGACTCATACCACTAAAATTACTCTCTCTATCTCTCCTGTAGACACAACATTGGTTGCGGATCCTTTTCGTCTCCATCCCAGACTGACATTATTCATTTGTTTACTGATCAGACAACCCCGACTACCGTCTCCTCTCTCACACACAGACACACACGCACAACCCCTACCACTAAAATGTGAATGGAAAACGAGATTTTGTTATACCCAAACAAAAAAGGACTGGAGCGAGTGATTGCTCTGACACGGACGTGACCTCTCATAGCGCAGGCATTGAACCGGTGCGCCGGCCAAGAGGGCCGCACTCGCTGCAGGCCCGGCTGAGCACGCCTCCTCGCCGCGTGCAACCAGCTTAAGACTGCCCCACCTGCCTTCATTGAATCCGCGCGTGTGCCGGCAACACGTCCTTGTATGAGCCGACAGGCATTTTAGAACAAAAAAATGACTACAATATTATTAATTTACGCATGGTCTTGACTTGTTGTGCTCGCACTAGTAGCAGGAACTAGTAGAGGATTTTCTTTCTTTATAACTCTCCTCACATTTTTAGGCTTTTAAGTGAATCATGGTTGTGGACATTATGTATGAATGTGCAGATATCTGTGAACATGAGTTTGATGTGGAAGTTGAACTTGTAATGTCGGGCTTGCGCGTGAACTATACCATGTCCAATGCTTCGTCTGTTATTGTTTGGAAAGTAATTGCTGTTATTCCATGACCCGAAAAAAACATTTTGTGCCACATCAGTAGATGCACGGACATCACAACAGGCATGCTGACTGGATAAACATTTGAACCTAGCTATTATGAAGGAAATTTTGTATTGACAACAGTTTTAGATAGCAGGAGACGCCTAGCCTGCTCTGCCTCTACTAGCTTATATTTGGCTTCTTCCATCTCTTCTTTGGCTTGGGTGAAGAGAGCATCTGATTGCTCTTTTCGCTTCTTCAGGAACTCAGCTACATTCTCAAGGGTTGCTGCACGCTTTCTTTCAGCCTTTACTAATGCCACGAGGACACGAACAGCTGACGACTCCACCTGGCTTGTGTGTAATCCAGCATCATCTGGGAATTTGCACCTTGTGTCTAATCCAGCATCATTAGGGAACTGGCACCTTGTGTGTAATCCAGCCTCATTTTGGAAACATGATCTCGAGGTTGACCATACTTCCCTCCTTGCAGGAACTGCATCCTGACATGAAGTTACTTCTTTTTTAGATCAATACTCAGAGCAACCTAGATCCATTTAGTAGAAGCCAGATAAATAGAACTCAGAGAAGTGAATTCAAAAGGAATAAATAAATAAAAATAGACTACAAGGTGAGAACACCCACTTCCTACATCAAGCTAAAAACGAAAGCATTAGGACGATTAAGACTCTTCTTATTACACATCGAAGAACACCACGCTTAAGAGAAACAGAAACTACAACATATACACATCGAAGAACACGAGGCTACACGAAAGTAATTGAAAGGGTGTTACTTACCAAAGCTCGTTTTACAGGTTCGGTGCAGCTCCTCTTTAACTTGCCACGCTCCTTGAAGATGTCCCGAATATCCCGTGTTTGATCTTCATTCCTCCTCTGCATGTTCACACTCGTGGTTTTAAAATCTCAACATGGCAAGAAAAATATACTACTAGTAATACTCGCGCATCTTGTTAGAGCATCTCCAACAAGATAAACTACTCATACAAATGCATCTTGATGCGTGCAATGCATGGGCATTTTGCTAGTTCTATAAACCTTTCCATCATTTGCCACACTACTGGTTGCAGATGAAAAACCTACCCAAGCACAGTGCGATACAGGAGCGACGCACAATTACAAGCTGATATTCTGTTAGACAATGGAGGCTATAACCAATTACTTTTACGGGAGAAATAGCACCCAGGAAATTTGAAAGGTAGGTATGAACAAAATTGGAACTGCACATGTACTTCTAAGTGATTCAATACACACATTACCAATCGAGGAGGAGAACGATGGTCGCGGCGGCCTCTGTGAGTCATGGTCGGCAACGGGAGTCAGTTCATTGTCCACGAAGGTGGTACTTCTGCGCTTGGCGTCGGCTTCCGGGAAGCAGATATGAGACCATGGAATACGATGTCGGGGAAGAGGCTCCGTGTACGACGACGACGGTGGACCGGCTCCAGTGTGGCGTACGAGGTCGTCGATTAGGCAGATGCGCTGCGGTGGACGAGTGCGCCGATGTAAAGGGGAGGAGCATGAAGGCTGCGGTGCAGTGGAGAAGTCTATTTTGCGGTGGGGATAGAAATTGGGGAGTATTCAGGTGTACTACTCTGGGTGCCGGGGTGGGGTTGGTTGGGTAGGTTGGACCTAATGTTACGAAAACATCCCCCTACCAAGCGTCATCCGTAGCCTGTTCCGAAGGCTATGATGGTAACTTCCCACTGCTCGAATCAGGGTCGCGGGAGATTTTCCCGCCGACCTCAAAATTTTGTGACACTGGACTCCCCGTGTGGCGTGTTGAGTGATTCGGCTAAGCAACTAGCGAGTAGTAGTAGTAAACTCTGCATATTAGGTTTGACCGAAGTCAAACTTCCTAAAGTGTGACCAAGTTTATAGAACAACATATACATTTACCATAACAAATATGTATGATGTGAAAGTACATTCTATAATGAATCTAATGGTATTTATTTGTTATTGTATATGTTAATATTTTTGTTATAAGCTTTCTGAGAGTTTACAAAACTTGACTTTGACCAATGCTAATACGCGGACTTAAATAAAAACGGAGGGAGTACACATTTGTTTTCTTAGTTTGTAGTGAACTAATCATTTGTTAAAATTGTGAAATAAATATATTAGGCTATTGACTTCGAATGTAATGGTCTATACAATTCAATAGTTACAATCGTTGTCGAATCCCAAGATGTATACAAGGTCTATAGTACTTCACAACATGCTCAAACTCACATAATCCCAGTAAAATGAGAATCTAAATGCATTTCATAGTTATTACTTTGTAGGATGCAACAAGAACAACCATAACTCTACATCAGCCATTATAGAAGCAACATTTTGACATATCCCAATGTGTGAATGAAACGTGCAGAGAGAGCTTTTGAAGATGGAGCAGATAGGGCGGGAAAGATTGTGTGTATGTGGACGAGAGAGTAGGAGACAAACCTAACAAGACAGAGAGAGATATAGAGAGAGAAAGAGAGAGGAAGAAGTTAGGTCGATGAGAAAGATGCATACATGTAATATACATGAGATGCGTGTGCATCTGGATTCTGTATACGTGGAAGGAGAAGAGACAACATGTTTGGTGAGAGAGCAGGAAAAACATGGACGAGAGGGGAAGGATCTCGTGGGTTGAGGGATTGACAATTTTGTGCGGGGGAGAGAGGGATTGGTAATTTTGTGCAAGAGAGGGAGAGAGAGGGTGGGGGGAGGAGTCAGTCAGCCGTCGTCACATCACCCTGCTTCCAAATGACCCCGCATTCTCTAGCGCGGTGTGGTCGCTGTCTTCGATCTGCTCGTTGCCCTCTTTGAAGATTGAGGTGTTATGCATGTTGGGGTGCAAAGAAGCACAAGCGAGAGTGGTCACCGTATAACCTTGGATGGGGATGAATTGTGTGCTCGGGGGAGTGTGTGTGTGTGTGTGTGTGTGTGTTGTGCTGCGTGTGTCTCTCTCTCTCTGTGTGTGTGTGTGTGTGTTTGTGTGTGTGTGCGTGTGTGTGTGTGTCTGTGTCAGATATTGAGAGAAAACAAACCTAAGGAGAAAAATGGGTATTCACGAAGAGATTGTGCGGGCCTTGAGGTGGGCAGGGGCCGGGCGAGGGTGTCAAAATGTGCGCGTTGATGCATGTGTTGCATGCGACCGTGTGAGGGACGGATAAATCGAGAGAGATGGTTGTTGTGTTACGGATGCTCCTCTCTCTGTCTCTCTCTCCCTCCCTCTCTCTCTCTCTCACACACACACACAAGTAAACTAGAAGACCGTTCTCTCATGTATACAAAACATATCGGCATCTGTCTGTGTCTCACTCATGCACGATCATTTGCACATTGACACCTATCTATGTCTGTATCACACGCACACCGTCTCCACATTGCCCTTCTGCAACAACACACATACGGACACATACACACGTTCTCTCTCAGTCACACACACAAAATCAGTATTAAAAAAATAGGGCGCACCTAAAATGTCCAAATCCAAATAAACACGAACTCGAGCTAAATTCAAATATATGGAAATATTGCAGCGTCAAGAACTTTCACAGGAAAAAAAGTTGAGTAATATTCGAGGATTGTTTGCACACACACAAAAAGGTTCGGTGGATGTCCTTCGAGCGCGACACGGTGACGCACCGTTCGATCGACCGCGCGGCCGCAGTTCACGCGCTTGCACATGATTCCATATTGTGGACGTGGTACTAAGGCTGGTCACAATGGGCAAGAACATAAGCTAGTAACTAATAAAAGCGCTGCCTAAGTCTAATGTTTACGTGTACTAGTACGGTTTTCTTTTAAGTTTGACCAACCTTATATATAAAACTAAAGTAAGCTCCCACACGCGCACTCATCAATATGCCGCCGCCGTTGCGCATGCCGGTGCCCGCCTGCTCCGGCCAACAATTTCTCGCCCATCACCGCCGTGTCGCTGCCATCCCTGTGCCATGAAGCCGAAGGCTCGCCCGCTCACGTCGTCTGCAGTCCCTCCTCGCGATGTCGCCGCGCTGCCAAGCACGCGAGCAGCTAGTGGAGCTGCGTCTATGCACGCAGCGTACGAAGAGGAGGGCGAGCGCGTGCTCCAGCACGCCAGCGAGGAGGAACTAGCGTGTCATTGTCGTCTCCGCCCGCGCGGAGGAGGCGCGCATGGTGGCTGTCGCGGCGGAAGCCGGTCGCACGCGCGTCAAGCCCGGAAACCGGGTGCGGACACGGAATCTACCTTCGAGACCTTGAAGGCCACGTGGATCCTGCAATCTGAAGGAGCAATTTGGGTCAGTCGACTCATGTGAGCCGTTTGATGCAACATGGATGGCTAGAAGGGCTTCTTCCACCTCTTCTGCCGTCTTCTTCCTTCGCTCCGTCGAACTTCTTTCACAAATCGACTGACCCAAATTATACTACTAGTACGAACGTATTAAGTATAGTGGGAACACGAAGATACGAGTAGTAGTACCAACTGCAAGAAGAACAGTAGTAAGACATAGTACTAGTACTACTGTATGTACTAAAGAGTTCAAATAGCGAGAAAGAACATAAACATAGGGGCTGTTTGGTTCCTAGCCACACATTGCCACACTTTGCCACACCTAACCTTAGGCAAGTTTGACCAAGTTAGGTAGGTGTTTGGTTTTGCCACACTTGAGACAAGGAATTTTTTATGAGCAGTGAACCCCACATGTCATAGACACAAAAAGTGTGGCAAGATTCCCTTAGGCAAGCCAAAGTATGGCTAACAATTTGAGCAACTCAAGTAAGGCAAGTGTGAAAAATGTGGCAAAAATCATGTGGCAACATATGGCAAAGATATTCACAATCCAAACAGCCCCATAGTTCTGCTAGGGCCTCAGCACAACACACCCTTGAAAATAAACTAATAAGCAACTAGTCCGCTTGACACTGCAGTAGAACCAGCATGAGCGACGGCACTGCCACCTACTTAGAGTCCGAGTCCACGTCCTCGACTTCGTCCTCGTCCCTCTTCCTCTTCCTCTTCGCCGACGCTTCTTTGCTTGAACCGGACACTGGGCTCTGCTTCTTCATCCAACCCTTATAGATATTTAAACAAAGGTAGGCATCCATTGCTGCGTACAGGATGTGATCTTCATCTAATGTCTTCGACTCCCATGCATGATGAAACTCATGATGAGGTTTCTTTAGTTTAGCATACGAAGGATCAATCATGGCTGCTGCCAGGGTCAGCATTGAAGGTTGAGAGGAGGACACCAGGCTTGCCTTCTGGAGATCGAAGGGCTGGCCTACAACGAGACCTATCCGACGCAGGACGTCACCATCGTTCTTAAAGCCTACAGTAACGAATTTCACTCTTTTGTCCTTGAGGAAGTTCTTAAAATCCTGGCACTCAACGTCGGCATGGCATATGTGGTAGACCAAGCAAACGTTATGTACGCAAACCTAGATCACAGCGGGCTTCTTCCTCTCTTCGTCCTTTAGATCCTTCTCTCGTGCCAGGACTGTGGTGTACTCAACATCTAGCGACCCACTCATCTGTTGAACTGTTGAACATGCGTAGGAAGCGAGCAAGCCATGCTTTCACCGTCTCGGATCCACGTGTGTAGATGACGATGAACTGATCACCGGTGATGGCTCTAACCTGGTACTCAGCGGCGACCATGGAGATTTGGGAGGCCATGGATTTTGGAGGAGGGTTAGGAGAAGTTGAACTGTTGTACCCCGCAAAAAAAACTGGGAGTGAACTAATGTGAAAGGACGGGATGACTGGGAGCGAACTGTTGTAAGGTAGAAGACGGGGATGAGTAGGGCATGCGAACGGCGTGGGGTTGTTGGCTTGCCCGGTGGATAAACGGCTGCAAGCCCCCAAAGAGTTCTCGAGAACTATGCGAGACCCACTAGATGTCATGTCTGCTAGACCCATATCGTAGGCCTGACGGTATAGCTTCTGCCTGTTCGCACGCCATGCCGGCGCGTGGATGTAACTTCACTTAATTCCGTCAAACGACGCGCCTCCCACGACCTTCGCCTCCCTCGCGCGGTCGCGCCCTTTGAGACTTCGACCGGCTATAAATGAGCATTTTTTGCCTTTTTTTAGACAAGCAATTTTTTTGCCTACTCCGCATGCATGATACTCCCTCTGGTCCTTTTTACTCCCGTCAACCGTTTGCAAAGTGTTTGACCAAATTTATACTTTCTTTGAACACCACCTTATATTAATTAACCATCCACACCAGTACACTCAATCGATACAATATTCACCACACAGGGTGGTACGTTATTTACAAGAATACCATCTAATCTATTGTCAAAGCTATACTTAGCGATTAAGTGTGCCACCTTATTGGCCGAACGGCTAATCTTTGACAATTGAAGATTGTTGATCAACTTCAAGATGCTCAACGCTTTCATCTTCAGGTCACGCATAGCAGACCTGTCAACGCTTTGACAGGCATCAATGAAATCCCATGACCAAATTTATACAAAAAATATCAATATCTACAATACTCCCAAAACACTTAGGCATGGTGCATTAACTTCTACCTCGTTTCTTGTTTCTTGACATATCAACCAATAGGAGATGTGGGTGTGCATGCTTTTAATGACTTGAGACTACCAAACACGACATGCAGTGGTTAGTTCATTGCATGCAATGATGTTAATTAGCAAATAAACATTAAGATCTCTCGTTTTCCCCTCCTCCTTGGTCACAGTACACAATCTAAGATGACTTGCTCACGTAGACGGAGGGAGTACTGATTATAAACATTAAGATCTCTCGTTTTCCCCTCCTCCTTGGTCATAGTGCACAATCTAAGATGACTTTCCCTCCTAGATGGAGGGAGTACTGATTATAATAAGTACTCAACTAGTACTAGTATAAGAACTATGTTTTATAATGAGTGTAAAAATATTGATTTGACATTGTGAATGTTGACACATTGTGGAATAGCTTTTGAAGTCTGCAAAAGTACTCAACTAGTGCTATCGTTCTCCACAAAAAAATGTGTTTACCAATGCATGCATGAACTCTAGTTACTCTAACCCCCCTCTCTTCTTTAATTCTTTGCCACATCAGCATGTTTGCTATTCCCGTGTGCATGATACCAGCTAAGATACCACCATTATGGCCAGCCTCAATCATCGCATGCGATAATTTAGTGCACCTTGAAATATGAACATGTGTGGGGCGTGTTTGTTTTTAATGACTTGAGACTATACCTAGCCCGGCATGCAAGATGACTTACTATGCACCATTCCCCATACCTGCAGGAAGCCCGTTCGTCTCCAAATTTTTCCCTCTCCATGTGTGGAAACAATAGCCTGCCAAACTCTCCTTCTCCCTCCGGCGGTCCCGCCACTCCACCCCGTGTGAAAAATTCTGCATGCATGACTCCCCCCTCCCCACGCTCGTCCAATCCGTTGTGACCAGCAATATTTCCACCCCTTCGCTCCCCCGTAATCGCTATCACCTCCCCCTCACATTCACATTCATCGCTATCTCCTCCCCCTCCCTCTCACGTCGACCACCATGGCATCGCCCCTCCCAAGCCCTAGGAGCCCCTCGCTGCACTGCGCAGACGGTCACACGTCGCCGTTCTGTTCCTCGCCGCCACTAGTCGAGGAGGACGCGTCGGTGTTCCGCTCCTCGCCGCTACGCGACGCGTCGCCATTCCGTTCCTCGCCGCCACTAGTCAAGGAGGACGCCTCGGTGTTCCGCTCCTCGCCGCGACGCATCGAGGTGGACGCGTCGGTGTTCCCAATCTCGCCAGCACGTGCGCCGGAGGACGCGTCGGCTCCCCGCTATGAGGAGAACGCCGCTCCACCCGCCGAGCCCCCAGCCTTGAGGAGTTTTGGAAAGAAATGGATGTCACCTTGTGGGAGGCTTTGCCTCCAGCAGAGCGTGCCAAAATAGAGGCGGAGAAGAAGGCCGAGGAAGAGAAGCGCACCGCGGAACAAGATGCCTGGGAGGCCTATGTCGCGTCCGAGAGAGTCAGACAATTGGCTCTTTGGCAGAAGGCTCGTGCGAGGGCCGTGAGGGTGGCGGAGGACGCCCGTGCCGACACCCTGAGTGCAGTCGGGCCCAAGCGCCTCATCTACGCTTGGTGTTATGTGGACCGGGTGCACGCTTCCAGCGAGGAGGAGTACCTGTTGGCGCCGGATCACCACACCGATGAGATCACGCTCGCCCGCCGGCAAGCCGCCAATCAGCACCTCGCGAGTTGCGAGGCTAAGGAAGAGGCGTTGTGTCGGCGCGCTGGGAAACGGCTGCGCACCAGGGCACTCGTGGCACGCCGCAAGCGCTCCTGCGAGCGTCGTGGCTTTTAGGAGGAGTACAATTTTTGTTTCGTAAGGCGATCTCATTAGTTTTGGGACACAAATGATAAATCTCGAACGTTCAAGAATTTTTAGCGTCCTTAATTAAGTATGTAAAAGGGAAAGTTTGGAAACCTTGTGTATTCATACGCATTTTGTAAGTACGTGCCTATAGCACAAACTTTACTATATACCATCGCAGGAAAAGAATTCTATGAGACCAGGTCTCACGCGAGACTCATCTTGATGGATGAAACGTGGCATTCACAAATCAAAAAGCATCCCCCACCCCCACTTAAAAGCCACGTGTCATCCACCAGGACGGGTCTCACCTGCTAACCATGAGACCTGATCTCATATACGAGTAATTTTTTCCACTATCGCACTACACGTCTCTCTCGATATATGCTTGCAGACTGTGCTAATCCCTCTGTCCAGGTCAATAAGTCATCTTCGGTTGTGCACCGTGACCAAGAAGGATGGAAGACTTATACACCTAGACGGAGGGAGTACTACTATTACTTATGTACGTGCAAATGCATGTTTTAACATTACGATGCGGTTTTTATAAAAGTAGAAAAACAACACTAGTCAAGTTTGTGAAACGATTCAATGCAAAACGAATGCAAAAATGCTTGTTTGATTGTTTAATTTTAGCTTCCTTCTCTGTGGTTATTTCTCTGTCATACTTTGTATGGAGTATCTCACTGGTTGGAAAGGCATGCAAATTCCCAAACCGCTTCCTACACCTTGTATCTCACTGGTTGCCGGCATTGACGTTGTCGCCCATGTCATCGAGGATGAGGTTGTCGAGGTCGGGGAAGAAGTCGTCGTTCGCAACTAATCATGTGGACTAGCATAGTAGTAGGATACAGAGTAGAAACATGAATTTTAGCACGATTTCGAACAGGAAGGACAGAAACACATACGGTGCAACGGGAGCTGCACCGTTGGCGTTGAGGTTGTCGCCCATGTCCAAACACCACGTAGACATGGTCTTTGAGCACGGTTCATAGTCGTTCCACGCTCGGGCATTGAAGTTTGTAACTATTTTAGATTAGAATATACTACTCCTCTGGTGCTAGTAGTAGAGAACAGTCCTACTCTACTACTCTACTCAAGCAAGTTAGGGCATAGCATTGTAGGGAGTACCAGGACTGTGATCACTCAAGCAAGTTGTCTGGCATCGACATGACCCTACGCTGCTGGTATGTGTCTCGTAAGTCAAGCAGCATGATGTAGTCATCATCACCTGTCCACTTCCCGCAGCACATATTCGCTTCTCCATCTTTGTCCGCACATAATCTCGTCCAATCTTCCATCCCCGCTAAGGCACCTCCCCCCCTCGTCTGAAACCCAAGCACTAACAATGGCAGAACCAAGCAGCGTCCGTCGAAAGAGTGGCTGGAATTCGCTCCCCACAGAGGTAATCAAGCTCATTGTTTCGCGTGTGGACAATCTCAGTACCATGCCACTCGCCGCATGCTCGTTGGGGTTGTACCGTTTACTCAAAGCCCTCAGGTCGGAGCTTTTTAAGCGCGATCCTTGCTTGCTGATGCCGCCTGATCTTCAGAAACGGCGTGTCATGCAGAATAACGATCGTAGGGTAGTGAGCATCAACCCCCTTGACTGCGATCCGATCCCCGTCAGCCTCAACTACATTAATGGTATGTACTGAGTCGGCATGAACACGTCTTGGATGGTGCTCATCGACGGTCGTGGCAGCTGGATGCTCGTGGAGGTCTACACCCGGCGATTGATCCCCCTTCCTTCGATTAACACTGCACTACTTTGGCACCGCGGCCCAGAATACTCGGAATCTTACAGTAGCCAACATGATACCAAGTTTGATTTGCTCAAGGTTGTAATCTGCCAAGTGCCCACAAGATCTGCGAATTAAAAAGACTTTAGGCTAATTGCGTTCTTCAACCGCGGTCTCGCCTATCTGACAGGTCACTGCGGTAAGTGGATAAATCTGCACGTCCATCGCAGGATCATACATCCTCCATGGTTCTCTGATGCCATTGAACACAAGGGCTTCATTTACGTTGTCGACTCCTTCTATGGCTGGACGTATTGCTGGCCTACTCCAGTCATCGCTACAAACGGCTGTTACAGCAGTATGTTACTTTCCTATGATATCATGATGGCTTGCTTATATTACTGTCAACATTTGCTAAAAAAATATTCATGCTCATAACATGTTGTTCTTAAGATTGACTAAACCAAGAGCCCTTTTTTATTTGACTCCAACTTGATATGATGTTGTAGGCCGCCTGGTGTCCCTACCCTTCCTAATCCTAGAACCTTTCAAAGAAAAGCGACATGGCAGTTGCAGGTGGTTCCTGGCTTGATCAGACGATGGTGAAAGATTGATGATCGTTCGCATGTACCGGACGTGTTGTTTTGTGGAATACAATCACAGTCACTGCAAGGTCTTTGAGCAGGATCCCAGATTCTCTAGGCCTTCAGGAATTTTTGACTGGAGGCTGGTAAGTAGCCTTGGTACACGCTCTCTGTTTGTCGGACTGAATTATCCGATTAACCAGGAGATAACCGACGGCAAGGATCATGATGGCAGCGCCATTTCGTTCATCAGGAAAAACTGTGTGTACACATCGTACCATGTGTCTCTGCATGCACCATACCCTGATATGTGCCGCCACGCTCTGCAGCCCAAAGTAGGAAGAGAGAGCTGCGTCTTCACTCTTCTTACCTGCTTACTGCTTCTGTTGCACCCCCAGCCCTGGTTGCTGCTGCTGCTGTTTTCAATGTACAGTCAGTAGTACATTTCGTCTGTTGGTTGAGTAAATGTGTTGTTAGAACGACAAACACAATGTTTTGGAAGTCGTTGCATGGATCGATCCTTTAGTGCCCCGTACCGTACGTAGCACATACTATTTACCGTTCGGAACAAATTTTTTTTGAAACTTGGAACACATTTTCCACTTCTTGATAACATGCAGCCCACTGATGAAGGCCCAATAGAGAAGCCCATAATTAACTAGAAGGGAGGATCTCACATGAATCCGGCCCAGGTACATGCTCATGGTCCCTTAAACATAAATAAGTAAATAAATAAAGATAAATGCTCATGCACCAATTCTTTGGGAAAATAGGTAGCCCAGTATTTCTTTTTGAAGAATACCCAAGCTAGGCCTATTTGTTTTCTCCGAATTACTGGGCTGCAAATCTTTCAAGACGAGGAGGGACGCATTCCGGCCTGGCTTAAGAGTATGGTCAATGTGTGTTAAAACTAATATCAAAAGGGGTTGAAAATTCCAAAAAATCTATAGCAAATGGGATATAAATTTCTTTTTTGTTTTTGTTCTTCACTGATATCTTATACGTATTTCATTGGATTTAACATGACATAGTACTAATTTATTTTTAAATTTGTTTTAGTATGGCTATTAATTTTTGGATTAAGAATATTTCGTTCCCCAGCAAAAATTTGCAAATTTTCAAAATTTCCCACATATTTAGTTAATTTTTTGGCCCTGGTACTAACCAGAAAATGGCCAGCAATTCTAAAAATGGAAAATGGGCTGCAATAAATTCCATATGAATTAGAAAATGAGTAAAAATAATAGCAAATGGGCTGTACACGCCACAGATTTCGAGGCTGACTTGTTTACGCAAGGCTTTGTCAGTGAACACACGATTCTAGCAGCAGTTAGTGTTGGATGTCCATCCAATGGCTGACGTGCTTCTTCAATCTCTGATCTTCCTACTCCAGCCGCCTAAACTAGCACTGGCGGGACTGCCTGCTCCCTCCTCTTGTGGCCCGCTGTGATGCCGCGCAGGTTTCCCCGGCCACCCTACTCCCTCTGCCGGCCTGGCCGCACGCAATTAACTGCCTCCTTATTACGTGAAAAAAATGATTCCTCCAACTGACATCTAGGGCGCACCAGTTGGGAGGCTGACATGTGGGCCTACTAAGTTGACGCGTACGCAGGGCTTGTCAACTTAGTCAACAAACGATTCTAGCAGCAGTAACCATTGGATTTGAATCGAACGGTCCTGGTGCTTCTTCAATCGCTGCTCTTCTTGCACCAGCCGCCCAAACCAGTGTCGGGGAGACCGCCTGCTCCTGCTTCCAGTGGTCGGCTGTGCCGCCGATGAGGCCTCATCGCCCCCTACTACTCCCACCGCTAGCCAGGCCCTGCGGCGACGGCAGCCTCACACCGCAGCCGAACTAGTGAACCCTCGTACTCCCCTCCGTGTGGGCATCCACTACCGCGTCTTCCCCGGCTCTGCGTCGCACCCTTCCTAGGCCTCGTTGTCGTCCACCGCCTTGGTGCTCTCGGCGTGGCGTGGTCAACGTGGTCAATGACATTCCATCGGAAGAGTACTGTACGTGGTCAATGATGGTAAGTATCACCATTAATAAAGCTCGACTTGTCGATAAGATGTTTTCCGACAAGTACAAGGAGTTGACTACGATGAGACTTTCTCACTCGTAGCGATGCTAAGAGTCTGTTGGAATTATATTAGCAATTACTGCATTATTTATGAAATCTTGCAGATAGGATGTCAAAACATTGTTTCCTCGATGATTTTTGAGGAAAGGTTGTATGTGATACAACCGGAAGGTTTCGTCAATCCTGAAAGATGCTAACAAGTATGCAAAGCTCCAGCAATCCTTCTAAGGACTAGAGTAAGCATCTCGGAGTTGGAATGTATACTTTGATGAGATGATCACAGTTTTGGGTGTATACAAAGTTTATGAGAAACTTTTATTTCCAAAGAAGTGAGTGGGAGCACTATAGAATTTCTGATGAGTATATGTTGTTAACATATTGTTGATCGGAAATGATGTAGAATGTCTGGAAAGCATGCAGAGTTATTTGAAAAGTGTTTTTCAAAGGAAAGCCTGGATTAAGCTACTTGAACATTGAGCATCAAGATCTATAAGGATAGATCAAAACGCTTAATGGTACTTTCAAATGAGCACATACCTTGACATGATCTTGAAGGTGTTCAAGATGGATCAGTCAAAAAGGAGTTCTTGCTGAGTTGTAAGGTATGAAGTTAAGACTTAAAGCTCGACCACGGCAGAAGAAAGAGGAAGGACGAAGGTCGTCCCCTATGCTTTTGTCATAGGCTCTCTAAAGTATGCTATGCTGTGTGCCGCACCTGAAGTGTGCCTTGCCATGAGTCAGTCAAGGGGTACAAGAGTGATCCATGAATGGATCACAGGACAGCGGTCAAAGTTATCCTTAGTAACTAGTGGACTAAGGAATTTTCTCGATTATGGAGGTGGTAAAAGAGTTCGTCGTAAAGGGTTACGCCGATGCAAACTTTGACACTAATCCAGATTATTCTGAGTAGTAAACTGGATTCGTATAGTAGAACAGTTATTTGGAATAGCTCCAAATAAAACATGGTAGCTGCATCTAGGAGATGACATAGAGATTTGTAAAGCACACACGGATCTGAAAGATTCAGACCCGTTGACTATAACATCTCTCACAAGCATAACATGATCAAACCCAGAACTCATCGAGTGTTAATCACATGGTAATGTGAACTAGATTATTGACTCTAGTAAACTCTTTGGGTGTTAGTCACATGGGGATGTGACCTTGAGTGTTAATCACATATCGATGTGAACTGGATTATTGACTCTAGTGCAAGTGGGAGACTGTTGGAAATATGCCCTAGAGGCAATAATAAATTGATTATTATTATATTTCCTTGTTCATGATAATCGTTTATTATCCATGCTAGAATTGTATTGATAGGAAACTCAGATACATGTGTGGATACATAGACAACACCATGTCCCTAGTAAGCCTCTAGTTGACTAGCTCGTTGATCAATAGATGGTTACGGTTTCCTGACCATGGACATTGGATGTCATTGATAATGGGATCACATCATTAGGAGAATGATGTGATGGACAAGACCCAATCCTAAGCCTAGCACAAGATCATGTAGTTCGTATGCTAAAGCTTTTCTAATGTCAAGTATCATTTCCTTAGACCATGAGATTGTGCAACTCCCGGATACCGTAGGAGTGCTTTGGGTGTGCCAAACGTCACAACGTAACTGGGTGGCTATAAAGGTACACTACAGGTATCTCCGAAAGTGTTTGTTGGGTTGGCGCGAATCAAGACTGGGATTTGTCACTCCGTGTAAACGGAGAGGTATCTCTGGGCCCACTCGGTAGGACATCATCATAATGTGCACAATGTGATCAAGAAGTTGATCACGGGATGATGTGTTATGGAACGAGTAAAAGAGACTTGCCCGTAACGAGATTGAACAAGGTATCGGGATACCGACGATCGAATCTCGGGCAAGTATCGTACCGTTAGACAAAGGGAATTGTATACGGGATTGATTAAGTCCATGCCATCGTGGTTCATCTGATGAGATCATCGTGGAGCATGTGGGAGCCAACATGGGTATCCAGATCCCGCTGTTGGTTATTGACCAGAGAGTTATCTCGGTCATGTCTGCATGTTTCCCGAACCCGTAGGGTCTACACACTTAAGGTTCGATGACGCTAGGGTTATAGGGAATAGATATACATGGTTACCGAATATTGTTCGGAGTCCCGGATGAGATCCCGGACGTCACGAGGAGTTCCGGAATGGTCCGGAGGTAAAGATTTATATATGGGAAGTCCTGTTTTGGTCGCCGGAAAAGTTTCGGGGTTTATCGGTAACGTACCGGGACCACCGGGAGGGTCCCGGGGGTCCACCAAGTGGGGCCACAAGCCCCGGAGGGCTACATGGGCCAAGTGTGGGAGGGGACCAGCCCCAGGTGGGCTGGTGCGCCCCCCCACAAGGGCCCAAGGCGCCTCCAAGAGGGAAAGGGGGCAAACCCTAGGGCAGATGGGCCCTAAGGCCCACCCCAGGTGCGCCTCCCCCTCTCCCCCTTGTGGCCGCCACCCAGATGGGATCTGGGGGCTGCCGCCACCCCTAGGGAGGGAACCCTAGGTGAGGGCGCAGCCCCTCCCCTCCCCCTATATATACTTGAGGTTTGGGCTGCCCAACAGACATGAGTTCTTGACCTCTCCCTGGCGCAGCCCTACCTCTCTTTCTCCTCATATCTCGCGGTGCTTGGCGAAGCCCTGCTGGAGTACCACGCTCCTCCACCGCCACCACGCCGTCGTGCTTCTGCTGGATGGAGTCTTCCCCAACCTCTCCTTCTCCCCTTGCTGGATCAAGGCATAGGAGACGTCACCGGGTTGTACGTGTGTTGAACACGGAGGTGCCGTCCGTTCGGCACTAGGATCATCGGTGATTTGAATCACGACGAGTACGACTCCATCAACCTCGTTCACTTGAACGCTTCCGCGTAGCGATCTACAAGGGTATGTAGATGCACTCTCCTTCCCTTCGTTGCTTGATTACTCCATAGATTGATCTTGGTGACGCGTAGGAAAATTTTGAATTTATGCTACGTTCCCCAACAGTGGCATCATGAGCTAGGTCTATGCGTAGTTTCTATGCACGAGTAGAACACAAAGTAGTTGTGGGCATTGATTTTGTTCAATATGCTTACTGTTACTAGTCCAATCTTGATTTGGCGGCATTGTGGGATGAAGCGGCCCGGACCGACCTTACACGTACTCTTACGTGAGACTGGTTCCACCGACTGACATGCACTAGTTGCATAAGGTGGCTAGCGGGTGTCTGTCTCTCCCACTTTAGTCGGATCGGATTCGATGAAAAGGGTCCTTATGAAGGGTAAATAGCAATTGGCATATCACGTTGTGGTTTTTGCGTAGGTAAGAAACGTTCTTGCTAGAAACCCATAGCAGCCACGTAAAACATGCAAACAACAATTAGAGGATGTCTAACTTGTTTTTGCAGGGTATGCTATGTGATGTGATATGGCCAAGAAGAATGTGATGAATGATATGTGATGTATGAGATTGATCATGTTCTTGTAATAGGAATCACGACTTGCATGTCGATGAGTATGACAACCGGCAGGAGCCATAGGAGTTGTCTTAATTTATTTATGACCTGCGTGTCAACATAAACGTCATGTAATTACTTTACTTTATTGCTAACCATTAGCTGTAGTAGTAGAAGTAATAGTTGGCGAGACAACTTCATGAAGACACAATGATGGAGATCATGATGATGGAGATCATGGTCTCATGCCGGTGACGATGATGATCATGGAGCCCCGAAGATGGAGATCAAAAGGAGCAATATGATATTGGCCATATCATGTCACTATTTGATTGCATGTGATGTTTATCATGTTTTTGCATCTTATTTGCTTAGAACGACGGTAGTAAATAAGATGATCCCTCATTAAAATTTCAAGAAAGTGTTCCCCCTAACTGTGCACCGTTGCGACAGTTCGTTGTTTCGAAGCGCCACGTGATGATCGGGTGTGATAGATTCTTACGTTCACATACAACGGGTGTAAGCCAGATTTACACACGCGAAACACTTAGGTTGACTTGATGACCCTAGCATGCACAGACATGGCCTCGGAACACAAGAGACCGAAAGTTCGAGCATGAGTCGTATAGAAGATACGATCAACATGAAGATGGTCACCGATGTTGACTAGTCCGTCTCACGTGATGATCGGACACGGCCTAGTTGACTCGGATCATGTAATCACTTAGATGACTAGAGGGATGTCTATCTGAGTGGGAGTTCATAAGATGAACTTGTTTATCCTGAACATAGTCAAAAGGATTTTGCAAATTATGTCGTAGCTCACGCTTTAGTTCTACTGTTTAGATATGTTCCTAGAGAAAAATTAGGTGAAAGTTGATAGTAGCAATTATACAGACAGTAAAAGGCTTATGTCCTTAATGCACCGCTCAGTGTGCTGAACCTCGAACGTCGTCTGTGGATGTTGCGAACATCTGACATACACATTTTGATAACTACGTGATAGTTCAGTTAAATGGTTTAGAGTTGACGCACCGAAGACGTTTTAAAACGTCGCGAAACATATGAGATGTTTTGAGGGCTGAAATTGGGATTTCAGGCTCGTGCCCACGTCAAGAGGTATAAGACCTCCGACGATTTTCTTAGCCTGCAAACTAAGGGAGAAAAGTTCAATTGTTGAGCTTGTGCTTAGATTGTCTGAGTACAACAATCATTTGAATCGAGTGGGAGTTGATCTTCCAAATGAGATAGTGATGTTTCTCCGAAGTCATTACCACCAAGCTGCTAGAGCTTCGTGATGAACTATAATATATCAGGGACATATATGATGATCCTTGAGATATTCGCGATGTTCGACACCACAAAAGTAGAAATCAAAAGGGAGCATCAATCGTTGATGGTTAGTAAAACCACTAGTTTCAAGAAGGGCAAGGGCAAGAAAGGGATACTTCATGGAACAACAAATCAGTTGTTGTTCTAGTGAAGAAACCCAAAGTTGAACCCAAGCCCGAGACTAAGTGCTTCTGTAATAAGGGGAACAGTCACTGAAGCAGAACCACCCTAGATACTTGGTAGATAAGAAGGCTGGCAAGGTTGATAGAAGTATATTGGATATACATTGTGTTAATGTGTACTTTACTAGTACTCCTAGTAGCACCATGGTATTAGATACCGGTTCGGTTGCTAAGTGTTAGTAAACTCGAAATAAAAGGCTGCGGAGTAAACGGAGACTAGCTAAAGGTGAGCTGGCGATATGTGTTGGAAGTTTTTCCCAAGCTTGATGTGATCAAGCATCGCACGCTCCCTCTACCATCGAGATTGGTGTTTGCGTTGAGCATAGACATGATTGGATTATGTCTATCGCAATACGGTTATTCATTTAAGGAGAATAATGGTTACTCTGTTTATTTGAATAATACCTTCAATGGTCTTGCACCTAAAATGAATGGTTTATTGAATCTCGATCGTAGTGATACACATGTTCATGCCAAAAGATATAAGATAGTAATGATAGTACCACCTACTTGTGGCACTGCCACTTAAATCATATCGGCATAAAACGCATGAAGAAGCTCCATGTTGATGGATCTTTGGGCTCACTCATTTTTGAAAAGTTTGAGACATGCGAACCATGTCTATTGGTGTATATGCATGAAGAAACTCCATGCAAATGGACCTTTTGGACTCACTTGATTTTGAATCACTTGAGACATGCAAATCATACCACATGGGCAAGATGACTGAAAGCCTCGTTTTCAGTAAAATGGAACTAGAAAGCAACTTGCTGGAAGTAATACATTTTGATGTGTGCAGTCCAATGAGTGCTGAGGTGTGTAGTGGATATCGTTATGTTCTTACTTCACAGATGATTTGAGTAGATGTTGAGTATATTTACTTGATGAATCACGAGTCTGAATTATTGAAAGGTTCAAGTAATTTCAGGGTGAAGTTGTAAGATCGTCGTGACAAGAGGATAAAAGATCTATGATATGATCATAGAGATGAATATCTGAATTACGAGTTTGGCACAGAATTAAGACGTTGTGGAAATTGTTTCACAACTAATACAGCCAGCAACACCATAGTGTGATGGTGTGTCCGAACATCATAACTGCACCCTATTGGATATGATGCATACCATGATGTCTCTTATCGAATTACCATGATAGTTTATGGGTTAAGCATTAGAGACAACCACATTCACTTTAAATAGGGCACCACGTAATTCCGATGAGATGACACCGTATGAACTATGGTTTTGAGAAACCTAAGCTGTCATTTCTTAAAAGTTTGGGGCTGCGACGCTTATGTGAAAAAAATTTAGGCTGATAAGCTCGAACCCAAAGAGGATAAATGCATCTTCATAGGACACCCAAAATAGTTGGGTATACCTCCTGTCTCAGATCCAAAAGCAATAAGGGATTGTTTCTAGAATCGGGTCCTTTCTCGAGGAAAAGTTCCTCTCAAAAGAATTGAGTGGGAGGATGGTGGAGACTTGATGAGGTTATTGAACCGTCTCTTCAACTAGTGTGTGGCAGCGCACAGGGAGTTGTTCCTGTGGCACCTGCACCAATTTAAGTGGAAGCTTATGATAGTGATCATGAAACTTCAGATCAAGTCACTACCAAACCTCGTGGGATGACAAGGATGCGTACTACTTTAGAGTGGTACGTAATCCTGTCTTGGAAGTCATGTTGCTAGACAACAATGAACCTACGAGCTATGGAGAAGCGATGGTGGGCCTGGATTCCAAAATGGCTCGAGGCCATATAATCCCAGAGAGGATCCATATATGAAAACAAAGTGTAGACTTTGGAAGAACTACTTGATGGTCGTAAGGCTGTTAGGTACATATGGATTTTATAAGACGGACAATGACGGTAAGTAGCACCATTAATAAAGCTCGACTTGTCATTAAGATGTTTTCCGACAAGTTCAAGGAGTTGACTACGATGAGACTTTCTCACTCGTAGCGATGCTAAGAGTTTGTTGGAATTATATTAGCAATTACTGCATTATTTATGAAATCTTGCAGATAGGATGTCAAAACATTGTTTCCTCGATGATTTTTGAGGAAAGGTTGTATGTGATACAACCGGAAGGTTTTGTCAATCCTGAAAGATGCTAACAAGTATGCAAAGCTCCAGCAATCCTTCTAAGGACTGGAGTAAGCATCTCGGAGTTGGAATGTATACTTTGATGAGATGATCAAAGTTTTGGGTGTATACAAAGTTTATGAGAAACTTGTATTACCAAAGAAGTGAGTGGGAGCACTATAGAATTTCTGATGAGTATATGTTGTTAACATATTGTTGATCGGAAATGATGTAGAATTTCTGGAAAGCATGCAGAGTTATTTGAAAAGTGTTTTTCAAAGGAAAGCCTGGATTAAGCTACTTGAACATTGAGCATCAAGATCTATAAGGATAGATCAAAACGCTTAATGGTACTTTCAAATGAGCACATACCTTGACATGATCTTGAAGGTGTTCAAGATGGATCAGTCAAAGAAGGAGTTCTTGCCTGAGTTGTAAGGTATGAAGTTAAGACTTAAAGATCGACCACAGCAGAAGAAAGAGGAAGGACGAAGGTCGTCCCCTATGCTTTTGTCATAGGCTCTCTACAGTATGCTATGCTGTGTGCCGCACCTGAAGTGTGCCTTGCCATGAGTCAGTCAAGGGGTACAAGAGTGATCCATGAATGGATCACAGGACAGCGGTCAAAGTTATCCTTAGTAACTAGTGGACTAAGGAATTTTCTCGATTATGGAGGTGGTAAAAGAGTTCGTCGTAAAGGGTTACGCCGATGCAAACTTTGACACTAATCCAGATTATTCTGAGTAGTAAACTGGATTCGTATAGTAGAACAGTTATTTGGAATAGCTCCAAATAAAACATGGTAGCTGCATCTAGGAGATGACATAGAGATTTGTAAAGCACACACGGATCTGAAAGATTCAGACCCGTTGACTATAACATCTCTCACAAGCATAACATGATCAAACCCAGAACTCATCGAGTGTTAATCACATGGTAATGTGAACTAGATTATTGACTCTAGTAAACTCTTTGGGTGTTAGTCACATGGGGATGTGACCTTGAGTGTTAATCACATATCGATGTGAACTGGATTATTGACTCTAGTGCAAGTGGGAGACTGTTGGAAATATGCCCTAGAGGCAATAATAAATTGATTATTATTATATTTCCTTGTTCATGATAATCGTTTATTATCCATGCTAGAATTGTATTGATAGGAAACTCAGATACATGTGTGGATACATAGACAACACCATGTCCCTAGTAAGCCTCTAGTTGACTAGCTCGTTGATCAATAGATGGTTACGGTTTCCTGACCATGGACATTGGATGTCATTGATAACAGGATCACATCATTAGGAGAATGATGTGATGGACAAGACCCAATCCTAAGCCTAGCACAAGATCATGTAGTTCGTATGCTAAAGCTTTTCTAATGTCAAGTATCATTTCCTTAGACCATGAGATTGTGCAACTCCCGGATACCGTAGGAGTGCTTTGGGTGTGCCAAACGTCACAACGTAACTGGGTGGCTATAAAGGTACACTACGGGTATCTCTGAAAGTGTCTGTTGGGTTGGCACGAATCGAGATTGGGATTTTGTCACTCCGTGTAAACGGAGAGGTATCTCTGGGCCCACTCGGTAGGACATCATCATAATGTGCACAATGTGACCAAGGGGTTGATCACGGGATGATGTGTTACGGAACGAGTAAAGAGACTTGCCGGTAACGAGATTGAACAAGGTATCGGTATACCGACGTGATCTTGACGTGAGCACATGCCTTGACGTGATCTTGAAGGTGTTCAAGATGGATCAGTCAAAGAAGGAGTTCTTGCCTGAGTTGTAAGGTATGAAGTTAAGACTTAAAGCTCGACCATGGCAGAATAGAGAGAAAGGAACGAAGGTCGTCCCCTATGCTTAAGACATAGGCTCTACAGTATGCTATGCTGTGTACCGCACCTGAAGTGTGCTTTACCATGAGTCAGTCAAGGGGTACAAGAGTGATCCAAGAATGGATCACAGGACAGCGGTCAAAGTTATCCTTAGTAACTAGTGGACTAAGGAATTTTCTCAATTATGGAGGTGGTAAAAGAGTTCGTCGTAAAGGGTTACGTCGATGCAAGCTTAACACCTATCCGGATAGCTCTGAGTAGAGATACCGGATACGTATAATGGAGCAACAATTTAGAATAGCTCCAAGTAGAACAGTTATTTGGAATAGCTCCAAATAGAACGTGGTAGCTGCATCTAGGAGATGACATAGAGATTTGTAAAGCACACACAGATCTGAAAGGTTCAGACCCGTTGACTATAACCTCTCTCACAAGCATAACATGATCAAACCCAGAACTCATCGAGTGTTAATCACATGGTAAATGTGAACTAGATTATTGACTCTAGTAAACTCTTTGGGTGTTAGTCACATGGGGATGTGACCTTGAGTGTTAATCACATATCGATGTGAACTAGATTATTGACTCTAGTGCAAGTGGGAGACTGTTGGAAATATGCCCTAGAGGCAATAATAAATTGATTATTATTATATTTCCTTATTCATGATAATCGTTTATTATCCATGCTAGAATTGTATTGATAGGAAACTCAGATACATGTGTGGATACATAGACAACACCATGTCCCTAGTAAGCCTCTAGTTGACTAGCTCGTTGATCAATAGATGGTTACGGTTTCCTGACCATGGACATTGGATGTCATTGATAACGGGATCACATCATTAGGAGAATGATGTGATGGACAAGACCCAATCCTAAGCCTAGCACAAGATCATGTAGTTCGTATGCTAAAGCTTTTCTAATGTCAAGTATCATTTCCTTAGACCATGAGATTGTGCAACTCCCGGATACCGTAGGAGTGCTTTGGGTGTGCCAAACGTCACAACGTAACTGGGTGGCTATAAAGGTACACTACAGGTATCTCCGAAAGTGTTTGTTGGGTTGGCGCGAATCGAGACTGGGATTTGTCACTCCGTGTAAACGGAGAGGTATCTCTGGGCCCACTCAGTAGGACATCATCATAATGTGCACAATGTGATCAAGAAGTTGATCACGGGATGATGTGTTATGGAACGAGTAAAAGAGACTTGCCCGTAACGAGATTGAACAAGGTATCGGGATACCGACGATCGAATCTCGGGCAAGTATCGTACCGTTAGACAAAGGGAATTGTATACGGGATTGATTAAGTCCATGCCATCGTGGTTCATCCGATGAGATCATCATGGAGCATGTGGGAGCCAACATGGGTATCCAGATCCCGCTGTTGGTTATTGACCAGAGAGTTATCTCGGTCATGTCTGCATGTTTCCCGAACCCGTAGGGTCTACACACTTAAGGTTCGATGACGCTAGGGTTATAGGGAATAGATATACATGGTTACCGAATATTGTTCGGAGTCCCGGATGAGATCCCGGACGTCACGAGGAGTTCCGGAATGGTCCGGAGGTAAAGATTTATATATGGGAAGTCCTGTTTTGGTCGCCGGAAAAGTTTCGGGGTTTATCGGTAACGTACCGGGACCACCGGGAGGGTCCCGGGGGTCCACCAAGTGGGGCCACAAGCCCCGGAGGGCTACATGGGCCAAGTGTGGGAGGGGACCAGCCCCAGGTGGGCTGGTGCGCCCCCCCACAAGGGCCCAAGGCGCCTCCAAGAGGGAAGGGGGCAAACCCTAGGGCAGATGGGCCCTAAGGCCCACCCCAGGTGCGCCTCCCCCTCTCCCCCTTGTGGCCGCCACCCAGATGGGATCTAGGGGCTGCCGCCACCCCTAGGGAGGGAACCCTAGGTGGGGGCGCAGCCCCTCCCCTCCCCCTATATATACTTGAGGTTTGGGCTGCCCAACAGACATGAGTTCTTGACCTCTCCCTGGCGCAGCCCTACCTCTCTTTCTCCTCATATCTCGCGGTGCTTGGCGAAGCCCTGCTGGAGTACCACGCTCCTCCACCACCACCACGCCGTCGTGCTGCTGCTGGATGGAGTCCTCCCCAACCTCTCCTTCTCCCCTTGCTGGATCAAGGCATAGGAGACGTCACCGGGCTGTACGTGTGTTGAACACGGAGTGCCGTCCGTTCGGCACTAGGATCATCGGTGATTTGAATCACGACGAGTACGACTCCATCAACCTCGTTCACTTGAACGCTTCCGCGTAGCGATCTACAAGGGTATGTAGATGCACTCTCCTTCCCTTCGTTGCTAGATTACTCCATAGATTGATCTTGGTGACACATAGGAAAATTTTGAATTTATGCTACGTTCCCCAACAAGGAAGTGCCTCCTTATTACGCTCAAAAAAATGAACACCCCCTGCTAGGTGGGACTCACCTTGGTGGGAGGCTGACTTGTGGGCCTACTAAGTTGACAGGGACGGAGGACTTTGTCAACTTAGTCGATATGCACGATTCTAGCTCCAGTGACCGTACGATGTCCATCCAACGGCTATAGTGCTTCTTCAACCTCTGGTCTTCTTGCTCCAGCCGCCCAAACCAGTGCCGGTCGTGCCTCGTGCTCCTGCCTCCCGTGGCCGGCTGCGATGCGGCGGAGGCCTCACCGCCCCTACTACTCCCACCGCTGGCCAGGCCATCCCTCTACTCACCCACACCCCCTGTTATTCTGCGGCGACGGCAGCCTCACACCGCAGCGAACCAGTGAACCCTCGTACTCCTTTACGCGTGGGCATCCACTGTCGCGTCTTCCCCGGCTCTGCGTCGTCCCCTTCCTAGGCCTCCTCGTCGTCTACCGCCCTGGTGCTCTCGGCGCGGTGTGGTCAACGTGGTCAAGGAACGGCTTCCATCGGACGTGGACTGTACATGGAGAGGCTGACAGCTGAGTCCACGGCCGCAGCAAGGAAGTGCGTCCATATTACGTGCAAAATAATTATCCCTCCACCTGACAGCGGGACCCACCGGACGGGCCACTGTATTTCGCGAAAAAAATGTTTCCCTCTGACTGCTGGGACACACCAGCTACATCTTCGCACGCAAGGAAGTGCATCCGGGCAAAAAAAAAACGATTCGCCCCCTGACTGCTGGGACCCACCAGCTACATCTTTGCAGACAAGGAAGTGCGTGACAGTCGGGACCCACCTGGTCGAAGCGTACGTAGCGGTGTCATTCTAGTCGCGAACGTGTGCGTACATACTGGTCGATGTAGAGGCGCGCACGTGTCGTAGTAGAGGCGCGCACATAGCATTTACACGTACGTACAACGGCCACTGTGCAAGAAAGAACATACGGCCACGTATGTGTACATACGGGCGGGGTCTTGAACGCCTACTCGCGCATACGTACGGCCAGGGCTCGTGTACATGGCTGGGTCAGAACGGAGAAACAACGTCGTCGTCGTGTTCATGGGGAGACAACGGAATGTGTCGTGTTCATGGGGAGGCAAAGGAATGTGTCGTGTTCATCGGGAGGGCTTGTACGGAACATGCGATGGAAACGAGGCCTGGCGTACCGCACAACGGAGGAAACGGCCTTGTGTTCGACCGGCCACATTTGAAACGGGATCCTGTTCATCGGGAGGGGTCTGGTGTACCGCAAAACGAAGGAAACGGACATCCTACGGTCGAAACGGGGGTCCTGTTGATCGGGAGGGGTGTGGCGTACCGCAAAACGGAGGAAACGGACTTGTGTTGGAGCGCTACGGTCAAAACGGGGTTCCTGTTCATCGGGAGGGGTGTGGCGTACCGCAAAACGGGACTCCACGAGATATTGTTCATCTCCACCGTCAACCTCCTCCAACCTCCACGGGCTCTTGTTCATCCAGCCTCCATGGGCTCCTGTTCATCCAGCCTCCATCGCGCGCTACTCCACCGGCTACTGTTCAACCACCCATCAACCGTCTACTGTTCATCCAGCCCTCCAAACCACGGGGTCCTGTTCAACCACCCCTCCACGGGCACCCCTCCACGGGCACCCATCCACCGTCTACTGTTCATCCAGCCCTCCACACCATGGGGTCCTGTTCAACCACCCCTCCACCGTCTACTGTTCAT
>NC_041386.1:473709500-473722218 GCF_002162155.2 Triticum dicoccoides | reverse complement strand
CTGTTCATCCCATCGATTAGCTTCAGTTAGCAGCAGTAGCGAAGGAATCGCTCGATCGGGTTCAGTTAACAGCCATCAATCGATCGCTCGGGTTCAGTAATGCGTAGCCTGCAGTGCAATCGCTCGTGTTCAGTTAGAGCCCAACGCCTCTCTCGGGTTCAGTTAGAGCCAATGCCTCGCACACACGCGCGTACGTGTATGAGAGAAACGCGCATCGCTCGGCCCCGACCTCCCACCGCAACCGGGAACTCCCTGAAATTTTCCTCCCCCTCGCTTCTACCACGGTTTTTTCCGTCATGGACGGCCCAAAGAATGTCATGCAGCTGCGTCTCCGGCCCGCCCAGGACGAAAAGCCCATTTTCTGTCATGATTTTTTGTCATAGAAGTAGGAGACCACCACATCTATGATGATACCGGGTTTTGTCACAATTATCATCATAGAAGTGTCATATGTATGACAGAAAAAAACTCGTTCGGCCCAAAATGTCACGGATGTGTCTTTTTTTTGTAGTGAGTGACTTCTGTCTTTTCTTTGTTGCATTCATCAACACTGCGTCAGAGTCTAAAATACCCATGCATAAAAAAACAATAGTGTGAGTATGGGTGAAGTGTGTGCACAATTAGTACAGTGTAAAGGTAGCAGATAGCAGGTCAGTGAGAAATAAATGATGGGAGACATATGATAGCTCTACAACATGAATGGCACACTAAATTACTACATGATTCTATGAAAATAACAGTCGACTGAAAGCAAATAGGTCAGTCCATTTTTTCTGCACCGTCCAATGTACAAAGAATGGGCAGATCGCCTTCATCTACCTCCAGCCAGTCAGTGTTGATGATCTTCCTCGAAACGCCAGCGACCACCGGCTGATGACCCACAAGTATAGGGGATCGCAACAGCTTTCGAGGGTAGAGTATTCAACCCAAATTTATTGATTCGACACAAGGGGACCAAAGAATATTCTCAAGTATTAGCAGCTGAGTTGTCAATTCAAGCACACTTGGAAACTTAGTATCTGCAGCAAAGTGTTTAGTAGCAAAGTAATATGATAGTGATGGTAACGGTAACAAAAGAGTAACGAAAGCAAAGTAATGTTTTTGGTATTTTGTAGTGATTGTAACAATAGCAACGAGAAAGTAAATAAGCGTAAAACAGTATATGGAAAGCTCGTAGGCATCGGATCAGTGATGGATAATTATGCCAGATGTGGTTCATCATGTAACAGTCATAACATAGGGTGACACAGAACTAGCTCCAATTCATCAATGTAATGTAGGCATGTATTCGGAATATAGTCATACGTGCTTATGGAAAAGAACTTGCATGACATCTTTTGTCCTACCCTCCCGTGGCAGCAGGGTCCTAATGGAAACTAAGGGATATTAAGGCCTCCTTTTAATAGAGAACCGGAACAAAGCATTAGCACATAGTGAATACATGAACTCCTCAAACTACAGTCATCACCGGTAAGTATCCCGATTATTGTCACTTCGGGGTTAACGGATCATAACACATAATAGGTGACTATAGACTTGCAAGATAGGATCAAGAACTCTCATATATTGATGAAAACATAATAGGTTCAGATCTGAAATCATGGCACTCGGGCCCTAGTGACAAGCATTAAGCATAGCAAAGTCATAGCAACATCAATCTCAGAACATAGTAGATACCGGGGATCAAACCCTAACAAAACTAACTCGATTACATGATAAATCTCATCCAACCCATCACCGTCCAGCAAGCCTACGATGGAATTAGTCACGCACGGCGGTGAGCATCATGAAATTGGTGATGTAGGATGGTTGATGATGATGACGGCGATGAATCCCCCTCTCCGGAGCCCACGAGGTAGGGGGGCGTGCCCTAGGGGGGCGCGCCCCCACCCTCGTGGCAAGGGTGTGGCCCCCCTGGTCTTCATCTTTGGTTAGGATTTTTTATTATTTATTGTAAGACATTCCGTGGAGTTTCAGGTCATTTCGAGAACTTTTGTTTTCTGCACATAAAACAACATCATGGCAATTCTGCTGAAAACAGCGTCAGTCCGGGTTAGTTCCATTCAAATCATACACGTTAGAGTCCAAAACAAGGGCAAAAGTGTTTGGAAAAGTAGATACGCCGAAGACGTATCAACTCACCCAAGCTTAAACCCTTGCTCGTCCTCAAGCAATTCAATTGACAAACTGAAAGAAATAAAGAAAAACTTTTACAAACTCTGTTTGCTCTTGTTGTTATAAATATGTCAAGTCAGCTTTCAAGTTTTCAGCAAAGATTATAACTAACCACATTTGCAATAATTCTCAGGTCTCATGATTACCCATATCAATAGCATAATCAACTAGCAAGCCATAATAATAAATTTCGGATGACAACACTTTCTCAAAACAATCATAATATGATATAACAAGATGGTATCTCGCTAGCCCTTTCTGAGACCGCAAAACATAAATGCAGAGCACCTTTAAAGATCAAGGACTGACTAGACATTGTAATTCATGGTAAAAGAGATCCAATCATAGTCACACCCAATATAAATTAACAGTAATGAATGCAAATGACAGCGGTGCTCTCCAGCTAGTGCTTTTTAATAAGAGGATGATGACTCAACATAAAAGTAAATAGATAGGCCCTTCGCAGAGGGAAGCAGGGATTTGTAGAGGTGCCAGAGCTCGGTTTTGAAATAGAGGTGAATAATATTTGCAGCGGTACACTTTCATTGTCAACATAACAACCAAGAGATGGTGATATCTTCCATGCTACACACATTATAGGCGGTTCCCAAACAGAATGGTAAAATTTATACTCCCCCTCCACCAACAAACATCAATCCATGGCTTGCTCGAAACAACGAGTGCCTCCAACATACATCAAGTCCCAGGGGGAGTTTTGTTTTGCAATTATTTTGATTTAGTTTGCATAAAGCATGGGACTGGGCATCCCGGTGACCATCCATTTTCTCGTGAGTGAGGAGCGGAGTCCACTCCTCTTGAGAATAACCTGCCTAGCATGGAAGATACAGGCAGCCCTAGTTGATACATGAGCTATTCGAGCATACAAAACAGGATGATTATTTGAAGGTTTAGAGTTTGGCACATAAAAATTTACTTGGAACGGTAGGTAGATACCGCATATAGGAAGGTATAGTGGACTCATCTGGAATAACTTTGGGGTTTAAGGGATTGGATGCACAAGCAGTATTCCCGCTTAGTACAGGTGAAGGCTAGCAAAAGACTGGGAAGCGACCAACTAGAGAGCGACAACAGCCATGTACATGCATTAAAATTAATAAACATTGGATGCAAGCATGAGTAGGATATAATCCACCATGAACATAAATATCGTGAAGGCTATGTTGATTTGTTTCAACTACATGCGTGAACATGTGCCAAGTCAAGTCACTTAAATCATTCAGAGGAGGATACCACCCTATCATACCATATCATAACCATTTTAAAAGCATGTTGGCACGCAAGGTAAACCATTATAACTCATAGCTAATCAAGCATGGCACGTGCAACTATGATCTCTAATTGTCATTGCAAACATGTTTATTCATAACAAGCTGAGTCAAGAACGATGAACTCATCATGTTTACAAAAACAAAAGAGGTCGAGTTCGTACCAGCTTTTCTCATCTCAGTCAGTCCATCATATATCATCATAATTGCCTTTCACTTGCACGACCGAACGATGTGAATAATAATAAGAGTGCACGTGCATTGGACTAAGCTGGAATCTGCGAGCATTCAATAAATAGGAGAAGACAAAGCAATATGGGCTCTTGGTTAAATCAACAATAAAGCATATAAGAGCCACTTCAACAATTTAATCATGGTCTTCTCCTAATGACCCCCAAAGAAAAGAAAAGAAATAAAACTATTTACACGGGAAAGCTCCCAACAACCAAAAGAAGAACATGAAATATTTTTGGCTTTTCTTTTTTATTACTACTACAAGCATGGAAAGTAAATTAATTAAAAGCTACAACTATTTTTTTTTGGTTTTTCTTAAGGTTTATTAAACACACAAGAAGAAAACATAAAAGGAAATAAACTAGCATGGATGATACAATGAAAAAGTATGAGCGCCGACATCTAGCAATGAGTGTGTGTGAACATAAATGTAATGTCAGTGAGAAATACGTACTCCCCCAAGCTTAGGCTTTTGTCCTAAGTTGGTCTATGGCCATGGCTGGCCTGGCTAATATCCATAATAATAGTTGTTGGGGTCGTACTGCAATGAGGAAGAAGAAGGCTCCGATTGCCACTGGCTGGCAATCATCTCCGGATCCCACTGATAGTTAGACTGTCGTGAAGGATCAAATTGTGGTTCTGGTTCTGGCTCCTCGGCTGGTGCAGGGTTCCAGTAGGCGTGGATAGCCGTCAACGAAACAAGGTACGTGTCTACAGTCAAATCAAACAAAGGAGCAGGCAAGGTAATAGTCTTAGGATGATATTTATTAAAGAACAATTGATATTTAAGCTCTCCTGCCCTATTCTTAATAATAAAATCATGTGCCACCATACTTCTATAATCTAGATAAACACGAGGCAGCACTTTTTCTTCCTTCTCAGCATGCCTAATAGGTATGTTAAAATGTGCAGCTAGGCATGTAGCATGCATGCCTCCAAAGATGGGGCCCTTTGTACGGTTCAGACTTAACCGTTTAGCAATAATACCGTCCATACTAAAAGTGTTATCACTGTATAAACCGTGGAGCAGAATAATTATATCAGGGATACTAAGGTTTCCACAGTTTCCGCGTCCAATTAAGCAACGACTAGCAAATAATGCAAAGTAACGTAAAACATGAAAATGTATGCTAGTGATTCTTGCATCGGAAATCTTCCTAGTTTCTCCTACAGTGATAGTATCAATAAACCCCTCCACATCATCATGATGTGGTTGTTCTGCCTTGCCCCCAAAAGGGACTAGACAAATCCGACAGAAATCATAAAGTGACATCTTCTTATGCTCATCATATAAATGAAACTCCATCGTAGGTGGTGAGTTCCTAGAATGAAAATGAAAGTTTTGCACAAAGGTATTTGTGAGTAAGAGATATTGATCGCATTGGTCGTGAGGCAAGCGGTGAGGCCTGCATTATGAGCCAATTCATGAAAATCTTCATAAATCCCAGTTGCTCTCAAGAAATCCTCGGAAGGCCATTCACACGCCCGAACCTCCGCGGTGCGCGGCAAATTATACTTAGGCTTCGGTGCCTTTTCCTTTGAGCTTTGGCTCGATGAGCCCCTCAATAATCTCCTCATCATTTTCTGAAAAATTCTGAAATTTTTAGTAACTTCAAAATAAAAGTAAACCAAACTCAATAATATTGATAGCAACTACTCCTACAAGTGCCTAGGGCCTATATCATGCATCAAAACTACTTTTGACCATATAAATTTGACATGCAAGCTCAAGAACAGGGTCACCTAAGCAGCAAAAATTTGCAATGAATAAAGCACTAGAACAAAAGCTAATTGGACCAATGGAGGAGTCACATACCAAGGAACAATCTCCCCAAGCAGTTTTGTGAGAGGTGCTTTGAGCAAGGAGATCAAAAATGGCAGCAAAACGAGCTTGGACTCGTGCTTGAGTTGGTTTTCCGTGTTTGTGGGAGGAAGAAGAAGAGGATGGGTGCAGGAATAAGTGGAGGAGGGCCACCGTGGGCCCATGAGGCAGGGGGCGCACCCTAGAGGGGTGGGCGCGCCCTCCACCCTCGTGGCAAGGTGGTTGGCCCCCTGGTGTGTTATTTGTTCCATAAATCCTGAAATATTCTAGAAAAAATCATATTTAATTTCAGGGCATTTGGAGACCTTTTATTTTCGAGGTATTTTTATATTGCATGGATAATCAGATAACAGACAGAAAATTATTTATTTTTACTTTGATTCAACTAAATAACAGAAAATATAGAGAGGGTACAGAAGGTTGTGCTTCTAGTTTCATCCATCTCATGCTCATCAAAAGGAATCCACTAACAAGGTTGATCAAGTCTTGTTAACAAACTCATTCCGATTAACATGAAACCGGAGAAATTTCGAATAACACTAGGTTACCTCAACGGGGATATGCACATCCCCAATAATAAGTATATCATATTTCTTCTTGACAGTAGGAAGAGGAAATTTAAAACCTCCAAATATAATCGATGGAATTTTTCCGATAGAATTGATACTATGCACTTGAGGTTGTTTCCTTGGAAAGTGTACCGTATGCTCATTACCATTAACATGAAAAGTGACATTGCCTTTAGTGCAATCAATAACAGCCCCTGCAGTATTAAGAAAAGGTCTTCCAAGAATAATAGACATACTATCGTCCTCGAGTATATCAAGAATAACAAAATCCGTTAAAATAGTAACGTTTGCAACCACAACAGGCACATCCTCACAAATACCGACAGGTATAACACTTGATTTATCAGCCGTTTGCAAAGATATTTTAGTGGGTGTCAACTTATTCAAGTCAAGTCTACGATATAAAGATAGAGGCATAACACTAACACCGGCTCCAAGATCACATAAAGCAGTTTTAACATAGTTTCTTTTAATGGAGCATGGTATAGTAGGTACTCCTGGATCTTCAAGTTTCTTTGGTATTCCACCCTTAAAAGTATAATTAGCAAGCATGGTGGAAATTTCAGCTTCTGGTATCTTTCTTTTATTTGTAATAATATCTTTCATGTACTTAGCATAAGGATTGGTTTTGAGCATATCAGTTAATCGCATACGCAAAAAGATAGGTCTAATCATTTCAGCAAAGCGCTCAGAATCCTCATCATCCTTTTTCTTGGATGGTTTGGGAGGAAAAGGCATGGGTTTCTGACCAAGGCTCTCTTTCTTTACCATGTTTCCTAGCAACAAAGTCTTTCTTATCATACGTTGATTCTTTGATTGTGGGTTATCAAGATCAACAGCAGGTTCAATTTCTACATCATTATCATTACTAGGTTGAGCATCATTATGAACATCATCATTAACATTTTCATTAGGTTCATGTTCATTGCCAGATTGTGTTTCAGCTTCAGATATAGAGATATCATTTGGATTATCAGGTGGTTCAGCAATAGGTTCACTAGAAGTTTGCACAGTTCTATCATTTTTCTTTTTCTTCTTTTTAGAAGAACTAGGTGCATCAATATTATTTCTCTGAGAATCTTGCTCAATTCTCTTAGGGTGGCCTTCAGGATACAAAGGTTCCTGAGTCATTCTACCAGTTCTAGTAGCCACTTTAACAAAATAATCATTTTTCTTACTATTCATCTCATTGACCAATTCCTTTTGAACTTTAAGTACTTGTTCTACTTGAGTGGTAACCATAGAAGCATGTTTACTAATAAGTTTAAGTTCACCTTTGACATTAGCCATATAATCACCCAATTGTCCAAGCATATTTGAATTGTATTTTAATTGTCTACCAAAATAAGCATTGAAGTCTTCTTGCTTAGCCACAAATTTATCAAACTCATCTAAGCATGGGCTAGCAATTTTAGTAAGTGGGATTACAGCTTTATCATATCTATAGAGAGAATTTACCTTTACTACCTGTGTTGGGTTATCGAGGTCTGGAGGTTCTTCAATAAATAAAGGATTAAGATCATATGTTTCTTCGGCAGGCAGTAAATTGAGACCATGTATTTCTTCAATAGGAGGTAAATTCTTAACATCTTCAGCTTCAATACCTTTTTCTTTCATAGATTTCTTTGCCTCTTGCATATCTTCGGGACTGAGAAATAGAATAGCTCTCTTCTTCGGAGTTGGTTTAGGAATAGGATCATTAATTGGAGCAGGAGCTGGCTCAGGAGGTGCCCAATTATTTTCATTTGTCAACATATTATTCAATAAGATTTCAGCTTCATCCGGTGTTCTTTCCCTGAAAAGAGAACCAGCACAACTATCCAGGTAATCTCTGGAAGCATCGGTTAGTCCATTATAAAAGATATCAAGTATTTCATTTTTCTTAAGAGGATGATCAGGCAAAGCATTAAGTAACTTGAGAAGCCTCCCCCAAGCTTGTGGGAGACTCTCTTCTTTAATTTGCACAAAGTTGTATATTTCCTTTAAAGCGGCTTGTTTCTTATGAGCAGGGAAATATTTAGCAGAGAAGTAGTAAATCATATCCTGGGGACTACGCACACAACCAGGATCAAGAGAATTAAACCATATCTTACCATCACCCTTTAATGAGAACGGAAATATTTTAAGGATATAAAAGTAGCGAGATCTCTCATCATTAGTGAACAGGGTAGCTATATCATTTAATTTAGTAAGATGTGCCACAGCAGTTTCAGATTCATAGCCATGAAAAGGATCAGATTCAACCAAAGTAATTATATCAGGATCAACAGAGAATTCATAATCCTTATCAGTAACACAGATAGGTGAAGTAGCAAAAGCAGGGTCAGGTCTCATCCTAGCATTTAGAGATTGCTTATTCCATTTAGCTAATAACCTTTTGAGTTCATATCTATCTTTGCAAGCTAAAATAGCTAAAGAAGCTTCTTGATCAAATAAATAACCCTCGGGAATAACAAGTGATTCTTCATCATCACTTTCATCTTCATAATCAGTTCAATATTTTCAATCTCTCTAGCCCTAGCAAGTCGTTCCTCGAGAAAATCACTAAGTGGCATAGTAGTATCAAGCATAGAAGTAGTTTCATCATAAGTGTCATGCATAGCAGAAGTGGCATCATCAATAACATGCGACATATCAGAACGAATAGCAGAAGCAGGTGTAGGTGTCGCAAGCTTACTCAAAACAGAAGGTGAATCAGGTGCAGAGCTAGATGGCAGTTCCTTACCTCCCCTCGTAGTTGAGGGATAAATTGTTGTCTTAGCGTCTTTCAAGTTCTTCATAGTGTCCAGCAGATATAAATCCCAAGTGACTCAAAGAATAGAGCTATGCTCCCCGGCAACGGCGCCAGAAATTAGTCTTGATGACCCACAAGTATAGGGGATCGCAACAGCTTTCGAGGGTAGAGTATTCAACCCAAATTTTTTAATTCGACGCAATGGGAGCCAAAGAATATTCTCAAGTATTAGCAGCTGAGTTGTCAATTCAGCCACACCTGGAAACTTAGTATCTGCAGCAAAGTGTTTAGTAGCAAAGTAATATGATAGTGATGGTAACGGTAACAAAAGAGTAACGAAAGCAAAGTAATGTTTTTGGTATTTTGTAGTGATTGTAACAATAGCAACGAGAAAGTAAATAAGCGTAAACCAGTATATGGAAAGCTCGTAGGCATCGGATCAATGATGGATAATTATGCCAGATGCGGTTCATCATGTAACAGTCATAACATAGAGTGACACAGAACTAGCTCCAATTCGTCAATGTAATGTAGGCATGTATTCGGAATATAGTCATACGTGCTTATGGAAAAGAACTTGCATGACATCTTTTGTCCTACCCTCCTGTGGCAGTGGGGTCCTAACGGAAACTAAGGGATATTAAGGCCTCCTTTTAATAGAGAACCGGAACAAAGCATTAGCACATAGTGAATACATGAACTCCTCAAACTACGGTCATCACCAGTAAGTATCCCGATCATTGTCACTTCAGGGTTAACGGATCATAACACACAATAGGTGACTATAGACTTGCAAGATAGGATCAAGAACTCTCATATATTGATGAAGACATAATAGGTTCAGATCTGAAATCATGGCACTCGGGCCCTAGTGACAAGCATTAAGCATAGCAAAGTCATAGAAACATCAATCTCAGAACATAGTGGATACTAGGGATCAAACCCTAACAAAACTAACTCGATTACATGATAAATCCCATCCAACCCATCATCGTCCAGCAAGCCTACGATGGAATTAGTCACGCACGGCGGTGAGCATCATGAAATTGGTGATGGAGGATGGTTGATGATGACGACGACGACGAATCCCCCTCTCCGGAGCCCCGAACGGACTCCAAATCAGCCCTCCCGAGAGGTTTTAGGGCTTGGCGGCGGCTCCGTATCGTAAAACGCGATGAAATCTTCTCTCCTATTTTTTTCTCCCCGAAAGCAGTTATATAGAGTTGGAGTTGGAGTCGGGAGGTCTCCAGGGGGCCCACGAGGTAGGGGGCATGCGCTAGGGGGGGCGCGCCCCCCACCCTCGTGGCAAGGGTGTGGGCCCCCTGGTCTTCATCTTTGGCGAGGATTTTTTATTATTTATTGTCAGACATTCCGTGGAGTTCCAGGTCATTCTGAGAACTTTTGTTTTTTGCACATAAACAACATCATGGCAATTCTGCTGAAAATAGCGTCAGTCCGGGTTAGTTCCATTCAAATCATACACGTTAGAGTCCAAAACTAGGGCAAAAGTGTTTGGAAAAGTAGATACGACAAAGACATATCACCGGCCCAGTATTCCTTCCCTGCCTGCGCCCTCCCCTCGACCTCACCGCACCGCCATGCTTGGCACCCCCCTCCCCTCGGCCATCCATTCAAGCCCCGCCGACCTCCAGATCGGGCGCAAGCAGCTCCTGCGCCCCACACCCCTATGATAGACACCGATGCGCTGCTTCCCCGGGGAACATGCGGACTAGGTCCTCCGCGTGCCTAAGCGGGTGCTGCTTCTTTTAATTGCGGTTCGACTGGCCCTGAATTGAAATCCAGGCGGGCTACGGATGTCTAGCAAATATGAAATAGTAAAAGGGAGGAAACCTTGTGCATTTAGTATCACGAAGAAGATGTAGTAAGAAGCGCTCAACTAGTTTCTTTCCTAGGATGAATACGGTGTGAGCGGAGACGTAAGATTTGCACGAATAAGGGAAGAGGAGTACCTCTTTCTGCTGGCAGTGTTGTGTTCTCCTTATGTTTTTCCGACGATCTTCTTATTGTTCGCCGGAAACCAGAAGTTGTGGAGGACGGTGCAGCCTTGGACGAACCCATGGCCAAGTTGTTGAGTGTGGTGCGGTGGCCGTTTGTCGGCGACGGGGAAGCAGATCCGAGGCGGCGAACGACGATGTAGCAGGAACAGCTCCGGTGCGATGGACGGTTGCGACAATGGAGCCGCAGCAGTGAGGCGCAGGACGCCGTGGTCGGAGTGGTTCTGGTACGGCGCACGTCGGCGTCGGCGTCGTGGAGGCAGCTCTGCCTCGGCTTCAGCTGCTAAGTCCTTGAGGGCATTGCGGTTGCGGTTGTGTTGGACGACGACGTCGGGGTAGCAGCTCCGGCGTGATGGAGGAGGGCGGCGGTGGATTGGCCGCTATGGGGTGGAGGACGGAGGAGGCTGGGGTTTCGCGGCTGGTGGAGAGGGCGTTTTCGCGCCCATGGAGTATGAATGGGGAAACGGAGGGAGGCGAGGAACTAAGGGGGACAATGTTTTGGTTTGAGACGCGCTTGTTTGAAATTTGGGGAAGTTACAAACTTTGCCCCCATATAAAATTTCGGACATATTGCGGGTTGGGGGTAGGACAGTCTTGTCAGGTGTCCCAAATGTGGGCGGGATAGATTTGGGCCGAGCGCATGGGTAGGCGCCCACAGCGTATGAATGCTTCTCGGAGGCGGTTGAGACTGGCGTCTTGGTGAAGTTACAAACCTACCCCGGTTTAGACCTTTGGACATCGGGCCGATAGGCTACATGGGCCAGAGTTAGGACAGTAATTTCCTACCACCAAAACATTAGTCTCACGCAGTTTTGGGTGACCAGAGGCCTATTTGGCGCTTCGTTCAATATTTTGGAGCAGAAGCATTAACGTTTTCGGTTCTCTTGAATTGAACTTTCAGGATTTGTCAAACTTCACAAATCTTTACTCTTGAAAATCCTAAAGCTACGATTATTTTGGAATGGAGGGGGTACATTTGAATATACATTGTACACGAGTATATATTAAAAAATATGCAACTTACCTCAGTTCATGCATGGTTCCAGATATAATCTCCTTGGTTGCAAAAAAAAGTTAGATATGCGTATGAATATATATAGCATGTTCAAACTCACAACAAAGATTGATGCCCCCTTTTACATCTGATTTACAAATGCCATTATCTCGGGTTCAAGTAGATGAATGCACTTCCTATGAATTCGAATCTTCGAAACCCCCTTTATGTTGAATTCGACATGTATTCTATTTCGTAGCTAGCAATTTGGAATGTATCCATGCAAGTAACAAATGTATAAAGTTCTTCACACTAAAAACATGGAGTGCACTAATTAATGTTTATATACGAATTGCAAAAGCATCCATTGCCTGTATTTCAAACCGCTCTCACTCTATGGATCGATAATATGAAATAAACACATGCACGTGCTAGAATTCAATAGAGTATGGGTGTCTGATAGACCGATTTTCGTCCATACGCAATTTGCAAAATTCATGATCTCATCCAAAAATAATAATGCCATTTATATTTTAATTTAATGCGTAGAACCGCCTTTTACACGTAGATGCACTATGCCTCACCCCGTTCTCACAAACGCGTTATATATCTCTCTATCTAATGCATAAGTGCACACACTTTATATGCATCGGCATTTCTCTTTCACACATGCTCACAATCTCTCTCAGGGTGTCGGGGTGTCTCACACACATGCTCTCTCTATTTCTCTCTCTCTCTCTTTCTAACTACTATGTACCACTCTTTTCACGAATCTCAGTTGGAAAACACTATTTCTCTCACATGCATATATACACATGCACGGTCTCTACTAGCCCTCTATACGCACATATATGTGCCTACGTGTCTCCCACACACACATTATCTTTAG
>NC_041386.1:473688327-473709271 GCF_002162155.2 Triticum dicoccoides | reverse complement strand
CTCTCTTAGTAGTTGGCAGATATGATTTCATCATATCATTCCGTAGGATATCCCTGGCTGTTAGGTTGGCTGGTAATACAAGGCAAAGTTTTACCCTAGTTTGGATCGGACCCTTGCAGTTGAAGAAAGAGCCTACTCCTGGTACTGTATATTAGTGATAGGGGTGTGTACAAAGTACACGTGAATACCAGGCATTGTGCGTGTGTGTATACTATCGATGAACTAGCCCCCAAGCTTGTATAACATACTAAGGGCCTAGGGTTACAAATCATATATAGTCGGCTTATCACCAGTGGGGATAGAGTCCTCCGCGACTCTGGTAGCTTCGTGTTGTATGCCGAGTCCTCCACATGGGTCTTCGTATAACACGTCTCGGTCCAACCTATATGTGGCGCAGGATGGAACCGACCCATGAGTCTTCGTGTTGACCCACCACAACTAAAAATGATGTGCCCACCACACCACACACGCAATCGGCCACTAAGAAAATAAGCATATACAATAGTACAATGGTATCTAGCTCACGATATGTCTCCATATTTGATGACACTGACGGACTTTGCATTTTATGCGTGCTCCGTATTTTGTTGGCGACACTTACGGTCATTGTATTTGAAGCAAAAACATGATATGGTCACTGGACTTTAGAATAAGCTCATCATGGTCACCACATACGTTTTGTCGTGCTAACCAACATGTGGTTGGATGGTTAGAGGACAGTGGTTTCTCGAGCCCACCAAGGTTAAAGTCCCGGTGCTCGCATTTATCTTGTGTTAATTTCAGTATTTTCCGGCGATGTACGTTCAGTGGGAGGAGACGTTCCACTCGACTACGAGGCACCTATGGTGACTTCGTAAAATCTCAAGATCATATATGCTAGCCCACTCTCTCGAAGGTGCTCATAGGGGTAGGGTTCACATGTGTGCGCATATAGCGGTGAGTGCTTGCGCGTATATATGAGCCCTTGCGTCTGTACCGTGTTAAACAAATACATATCATGATTATACGATCACTGGCTCACCCGTACAACTCCGTATTTTGTTGATGACACAATCAATTGACCAGTCAAACGTTCCACGCGGCGCAACTAGTGTTGCACCATCGGGGTGCGTAACCGTGGGGCCCACCTGTCAGCCCATATATGAAAGAAAGAAATGGTAGTTTGAGTCTGTACTGTGTTAATAAAATAGGAGTACATTTTAGGGTGATCATACGGTCACTGGCTCACCATACAGCTCCGTAATTTGTTGATAACACGATCAATTGACCAGTCAAACGGTCCACATTCAGCAGCGCACATTACCATAGGGCCCACCCGTCAGCGTGTATATGAAGGACAGAAATGGTAATAAATTAGTGGTCGGTGGGTATTCGAAGTCGTGAGACCTCTGGTTGGTAGTCACCGGCGGTTGGGGGTCGTTCAATGGGCGGTGGGGTGGGGATCGCCGGAGAAAAAGCTCGGCGGGGGGGGGCTAGAGGGATGGCCGGTGCGGCGGCGAACCGGCGGTGGGGAGTGGTTTCGGGGAGGGCGGGCCGGCCTGATACGTCTCCAACATATCTATAATTTTTGATTGTTCCATGCTATTACATTATGTCTTTTGGATGTTTATGGGCTTTATTATACACTTTTATATTATTTTTGGGACTAACCTATTGACCCAGAGCCCAGTGCCACTTTCTGTTTTTTCCTTGTTTTAGAGTATCGAAGAAAAGGAAAATCGAACGGAGTCCAATTGAGCTGAAACTTCACGGAACATATTTTTGGAAGGAAAGCAACCCGGGAGACTTGGAGTCCATGTAAGGGAAGCTTCAAGGAGGCCATGAGGTAGGGGGCGCGCCCACCCCCTGGGCGCGCCCTCCACCCTCGTGGGCCCCTCGTGGCCCCCCTGACGTACTTCTTCCGCCTATATATCTCCATATACCCTAAAAACATCTGGGAGCACAATAGATCGGGAGTTCCGCCGCCAGAAGCCTTCGTAGCCACCGAAAGCAAATCTAGACCCGTTCCGGCACCCTGTCGAAGGGGGAATCCCTCTCCGGTGGCCATCTTCATCATCCCGGTGCTCTCCATGACGAGGAGGGAGTAATTCTCCCATGGGGCTGAGGGTATGTACCAGTAGCTATGTGTTTGATCTCTCTCTCTCTCTCGTGTTCTTGAGGTGATACGATCTTGATGTATCGCGAGCTTTGCTATTATAGTTGGATCCTATGATGTTTTCTCCCCCCTCTACTCTCTTGTAATGGATTGAGTTTCCCCTTTGAAGTTATCTTATCAGATTGAGTCTTTAAAGATTTGAGAACACTTGATGTATGTTCTGCCGTGCGTATCTGTGGTGACAATGGGATACCACGTGATTCACTTGATGTATGTTTTGGTGATCAACTCGCGGGTTCCGCCCATGAACCTATGCATAGGGGTTGGCACATGTTTTCGTCGTGATTCTCCGGTAGAATCTTTGGGGCACACTTTGAGGTCCTATGTGTTGGTTGAATAGATGAATCTGAGATTGTGTGATGCATATCGTATAATCATACCAACGGATACTTGAGGTGACATTGGAGTATCTAGGTGACATTAGGGTTTTGGTTGATTTGTGTCTTAAGGTGTTATTCTATTACGAACTCTAGGGCTGTTTGTGACACTTATAGGAATAGCCCAACGGATTGATTGGAAAGAATAACTTTGAGGTGGTTTCGTACCCTACCATAATCTCTTTGTTCGTTCTCCACTATTAGTGACTTTGGAGTGACTCTTTGTTGCATGTTGAGGGATAGTTATGTGACCCAATTATGTTATTATTGTTGAGAGGACTTGCACTAGTGAAAGTATGAACCCTAGGCCTTGTTTCCTATCATTGCAATACCGTTTACGCTCACTTTTATCATTAGTTACCTTGCTGTTTTTATATTTTCAGATTACAAAAACTATTATCTACCATCCATATACCACTTGTATCACCATCTCTTCGCCGAACTAGTGCACCCATACAATTTACCATAATATTGGGTGTGTTGGGGACACAAGAGACTCTTTGTTATTTGGTTGCAGGGTTGCTTGAGAGAGACCATCTTCATACTACGCCTCCTACGGATTGATAAACCTTAGGTCATCCACTTGAGGGAAATTTGTTACTGTCCTACAAACCTGTGCACTAGGAGGCTCAACAACGTCTACAAGAAGAAGGTTGTGTAGTAGACATCAAGCTCTTTTCTGGTGCCGTTGCCGGGGAGGTGAGTGCTTGAAGGTATATCTTTAGATCTTACAATCGAGTCTTTTAGTTTCTTGTTTTAGCACTAGTTTAGTTTATAAAAGAAAACTACAAAAATATGGAATTGAGTTTGTCTCATACGCTTCGTCTTTTTAATATCTTTCGTGAGTATGATGGAAAGGAAAATTGTGCCAAAGTGTTAGAAGAAGAATGCATTAAAATGTTTGGCACTAAATCTTTGAATGATGAGCATGATTGCAATGTTGTTGGTATGAACTCCTTGAATATCCATAGTACTAATGATGATTACACTAGTTATGATGAAAATGTCTCCTATAAACATGTCAATTTTTGTGGAGTGCATTGGGTTTGCAAGTATATACCAAATAGGGAAGATAGATATTGCAAGAGGCATAAGTATTTAGAAACTACATTGTTGCAAGAAAGTCTTGATGATTGTGCTGAAAAAATCAATATTTTTCGCACCCCTTGTGAACTTTGCAATGAACATGGTCATTTAAATCTCCAATGCAAATTGTTTCATGACCGAATTGTATCCAAAAATTGTGATAATTTGATTACCCTTGAGCATCATAAAGAGCTTAGTCTTATTTTGGGGTATGAGGAAATGAAACATATAACTGAGGGTATTCCAAAATTTAATCTTGATAGATTTCTTGATTTTGATCTAGAGAAAATTTATATGTATTGTGCGGTGAATTGTATTGAAAATCCTTATATTGCCAATTACATAAAGAAAAGAAAGCAAATAGAAGATGAAGAGAATACTAATGAAAGGGAAGATACTTCCCAATATCCTTCTATTATTTCTTATGATGAATCAGGTAACGAGGAGGAGCCTCCTATTCAACCAATCTCATTAATAAGGAGCTCCAAAAAGAGGATTGAACCCACACATGATGCGGTGAAGAAGAAGAAAATAAAAAGGAAGAGAGGTAAAAAGATATCTCCAAATAATGCTTCTCCTATTACTATTGTGCCTCACCAAAATATAATTGTGGAAGATAATGATACTTCTTATGATCTTGAAAATCTTTTTGGCACTTGCTTGGAAGAATATGATAATTGCTATACTATTGGTGCTATCCATACTATTGATTATGATAGTGATTATGCTTACGATATGAAAAGGCCCAAGTTGGGGATGATATGTTTGATGAAGATGATGTCTTTGAGAATATATTTGCTGCAATTAATGTTTGTCCTAAGCTTGGGGATGCTACGCTTAATGAAGATGATATTTTTAGTCTCCCAAGTTTTGATATGCAAATTTATAATGATGATAGCATGCCTCCTACTTATGATGATTATTGTGATGATACTTATGCTATAAAAAGTAGTGATTATATTTATAAAACTTGCCATGATTATGGTTACCCCTTTTCTGAACATTACTCTTTTAATGTGGAAACAATTTATAGTATTCAAGTCTCTTATGATACTCCCACTATCCCGAATGAGAAGAATTTTGCTTATGTGGAGAGTAATAAAATTTCTATGCTTGTAGATCATGAAAAGAATGCTTTAGGTGCTGGTTATATTGTTGAATTCATTCATGATACTACTGAAAATTATTATGAGGGAGGAACATATGCCTGTAGGAATTGCAATAATATCAAGTTTCCTTTCTATGTGCTTAAAATTTTGAAGTTATCCTTGTTTTACCTTCCTATGCAAGTTGATTCTTGTTCCCACAAGTTGTTTGCTCACAAAATCCCTATGCATATGAAGTATGTTAGACTTAATGTGCTAGTCATATTCTTCATGATGCTCTCTTTATGTTTCAATTCTTATCTTTTATGTGAGCATCGTTGAAATCATCATGCCTAGCTAGGGGCGTTAAACGATAGCGCTTGTTGGGAGGCAACCCAACTTTATTTTTGTTACTTGCTTTTTGTTCCTGTTTAGTAATAAATAATTCATATAGCCTCTTTTTATATGTGGTTTTATGTTTTAATTAGTGTTTGTTCCAAGTAGAACCTTTGGGAAGACTTGGGGAAAGTCTTTGCGATCTTGCTGTAAAAACAGAAACTTTAGCGCTCACGAGAATTGCTGCCATTTTTATTTGGAAAGTGATATTTAGTTAATTCTTTTTGAAGATGATTAATAGATAAATTTATCACGTCCAGCAATTTATTTGAGAATTTTATGAGTTCCATAAGTATATGTTTGATCCAGATTACTACAGACTGTTCTGTTTTTGACAGATTCTGTTTTCATCGTGTTGTTTGCTTATTTTGATGAATCTATGAGTAGTATCGGAGGGTATGAATCATAGGTAAGTTGTAATACAGTAGATATTACACCAATATGAATTTAGAATGAGTTCAAAACAGTACCTAAGTGGTGATTTATCTTCTTATACTAACAGAGCTTACGAGTTTTCTGTTAAGTTTTGTGTTGTGAAGTTTTCAAGTTTTGGGTAAAGATTCGACGGACAATGGAATAAGGAGTGGCAAGAGCCTAAGATTGGGGATTCCCAATGAACCCCAAGATAATATTCAAGGACAACCAAAAGCCTAAGCTTGGGGATTCCCCGGAAGGCATCCCCTCTTTCGTCTTCATTCATCGGTAACTTTACTTGGAGCTATATTTTTATTCTCCACATGATATGTGTTTTGCTTGGAGCGTCATTTTATTTCATTATGTTTTGATTGCTGTTTGAATAAAATACCAAGATCTGAAAATCTTAAATGTTAGAGAGTCTTCACATAGTTGCATAATTATTCGACTACTCATTGATCTTCACTTATATCTTTCGGAGTAGTTTGTCGTTTGCTCTAGTGCTTCACTTATATCTTTTTAGAGCACGGTGGTGGTATTATAGAAATAGATGAACTCTCATGCTTCACTTATATAATTTTGGGAGTTTTAAATAGCATGGTAATTTTCTTAAATAATCCTAATATTCTAGGCATCCAAGAATAGTAAAAACTTTCATATAGAGTATTGAATACTAAGAGAAGTTTGATGCTTGATGATTGTTTTGAGATATGGAGGTAATAATATCAAAGTCGTGCTAGTTGAGTAGTTGTGAATTTGAGAAATGCTTGTTTTGAAGTTTGCAAGTCCCGTATCATGCACGTATGGTAAACGTTATGTAACAAATTTGAAACATGAGGTGTTATTTGATTGTCTTCCTTATGAGTGGCGGTCGGGGACGAGCGATGGTCTTTTCCTACCAATCTATCCCCCCTAGGAGCATTCGCATAGTGCCGAGGTTTCTGATGACTTGTAGACTTTTGCAATAAGTATGTGAGTTCTTTATGACTAATGTTGAGTCCATGGATTATACGCACTCTCACCCTTCTATCCTTGCTAGCCTCTTCGGTACTGTGCATTGCCCTTTCTCACATTGAGAGTTGGTGCAAACTTCGCCGGTGCATCCAAACCCCGTGATGTGATACGATCTATCACACATAAACCTCCTAATATCTTCCTCAAAACGGCCACCATAACTACATATTATGGCATTTCTATAGCCATTCCGAGATATATTGCCATGCAACTTTCCACCGTTCCGTTTATCATGACACATTCATCATTGTCATATTGCTTAGCATGATCATGTAGTTGACATAGTATTTGTGGCAAAGCCACCGTTCATAATTCTTTCATACATGTCACTCTTGATTCATTGCATATCCCCGTACACCACCGGAAGCATTCGTATAGTCATCTTCTGTTCTAGCATCGAGTTGTAATCATTGAGTTGTAAATAAATAGAAGTGTGATGATCATCATTTTCTAGAGCATTGTCCCAAGTGAGGAATATAAAAAGACAAAGGCCATAAAAAAGAGAAGGCCCAAAAAAAGGGGAGAAAGGCCATAATAAAAAGAGAAGGCCCAATAAAAAAATGAGAGAAAAAGAGAGAAGGGACAATGCTACTATCCTTTGCCACACTTGTGCTTCAAAGTAGCACCATAATCCTCATGATAGAGAGTCTCTTGTTTTGTCACTTTCATATACTAGTGGGAATTTTTCATTATAGAACTTGGCTTGTATATTCCAATAATGGGCCTCCTCAAGTGCCCTAGGTCTTCGTGAGCAAGCAAGTTGGATGCACACCCACTTAGTTTCTTTTGTTGAGCTTTCATACATTTATAGCTCTAGTGCATCTGTTGCATGGCAATCCATACTCCTTGCATTGATATCAATTGATGGGCATCTCCCTAGCCCATTGATTCGCCTCATTGATGTGAGACTTTCTCCTTTTTGTCTTCTCCACATACCCCCCATCAACATATTCTATTCCACCCATAGTGCTATATCCATGGCTCACACTCATGTATTGCGTGAAGGTTTATGAGTTTGAGATTACTAAAGTATGAAACAATTGCTTGGCTTTTCGTTGGGGTTGTGCATGATGAGAGCATTCTTGTGTGACGAAAATGGAGCATGACTAAACTATATGATTTTGTAGGGATGAACTTTCTTTGGCCATGTTATTTTGAGAGGACATAATTGCTTAGTTAGTATGCTTGAAGTATTATTATTTTTATGTCAATATGAACTTTTGTCTTGAATCTTTCGGATATAAATATTCATACCACAATTAAGAATAATTACATTGAAATTGTTCCAAGTAGCATTCCACATCAAAAAAATTGTTTTTATCATTTACCTACTCGACGACGAGCAGGAATTAAGCTTGGGGATGCTGATACGTCTCCAACGTATCTATAATTTTTTATTGTTCCATGCTATTATATTATGTGTTTTGGATGTTTATGGGCTTTATTATACACTTTTATATTATTTTTGGGACAAACCTATTGACCCAGAGCCCAGTGCCAATTTCTCTTTTTTCCTTGTTTTAGAGTATCGGAGAAAAGGAAAATCAAACGGAGTCCAATTGACCTGAAACTTCACGGAACTTATTTTTGGAAGGAAAGCAACCGGGAGACTTGGAGTCCATGTAAGGGAAGCTTCGAGGAGGCCACGAGGTAGGGGGCGCGCCCTCCACCCTCGTGGGCCCCTCGTGGCCCCCTTGACATACTTCTTCCGCCTATATATCTCCATATACCCTAAAAGCATCCGGGAGCACAATAGATCGGGAGTTCCGCCGCCAGATGCCTCCGTAGCCACCGAAAGCCAATCTAGACCCGTTCCGGCATGCTGCCGGAGGGGGAATCCCTCTCTGATGGCCATCTTCATCATCCCGCTGCTCTCCATGACGAGGAGGGAGTAGTTCTCCCTCAGGGCTGAGGGTATGTACCAGTAGCTATGTGTTTGATCTCTCTCTCTCGTGTTCTTGAGGTGACACGATCTTGATGTATCGCGAGCTTTGCTATTATAGTTGGATCCTATGATGTTTTCTCCCCCCTCTACTCTCTTGTAATGGATTGAGTTTCCCCTTTGAAGTTATCTTATCAGATTGAGTCTTTAAAGATTTGAGAACACTTGATGTATGTCTTGCCGTGCGTATCTGTGGTGACAATGGGATACCACGTGATTCACTTGATGTATGTTTTGGTGATCAACTCGTGGGTTCCGCCCATGAACCTATGCATAGGGGTTGGCACAAGTTTTCGTCGTGATTCTCTGGTAGAATCTTTGGGGCACTCTTTGAGGTCCTATGTGTTGGTTGAATAGATGTATCTGAGATTGTGTGATGCATATCGTATAATCATACCCACGGATACTTGAGGTGACATTGGAGTATTTAGGTGACATTAGGGTTTTGGTTGATTTGTGTCTTAAGGTGTTATTCTATTACGAACTCTAGGGCTGTTTGTGACACTTATAGGAATAGCCCAACGGATTGATTGGAAAGAATAACTTTGAGGTGGTTTCGTACCCTACCATAATCTCTTCGTTCGTTCTCCGCTATTAGTGACTTTGGAGTGACTCTTTGTTGCATGTTGAGGGATAGTTATGTGATCCAATTATGTTATTATTGTTGAGAGGACTTGCACTAGTGAAAGTATGAACCCTAGGCCTTGTTTCCTATCATTGCAATACCGTTTACGCTCACTTTTATCATTAGTTACCTTGCTGTTTTTATATTTTCAGATTACAAAAACTATTATCTACCATCCATATACCACTTGTATCACCATCTCTTCGCCGAACTAGTGCGCCTATACAATTTACCATTGTATTGGGTGTGTTGGGGACACAAGAGACTCTTTGTTATTTGGTTGCAGGGTTGCTTGAGAGAGACCATCTTCATCCTACGCCTCCTACGGATTGATAAACCTTAGGTCATCCACTTGAGGGAAATTTGCTACTGTCCTACAAACCTGTGCACTTGGAGGCCCAACAACGTCTACAAGAAGAAGGTTGTGTAGTAGACATCACGGCCGTAGGCAACAGGGGCTGGCGGTTCGACTGGTGGTGGCTGGCGGCTCAGGGGGGTGGAGTTTGATGATAAACCGGAGGCCCTTGATTTCGTATCCAACGGCTGGAAAATCTAATGACCAGAGATGAAAAAGTCAGTCGACTGACGTGTAGCCTCACCCCGCATGTACACATGCACGCACGCAAGACACGCACGCATGTAGGCATGCAACACTGACACGTACACACGCACGCATGCTGGCGTGCAACATTGACACGTACACATGCACTCACGAACACACGCACGTATGCACCCATGCATGCTACATTGAAACGTACCCTTGCACGCACGCAACACTCGCACGCCTGCATGCACACAGCACACGACACAAGACACACGCTCAACCTATACGTGCATGCACCCTTTGTTAAGGACATGGATTGTTACGGGTATTAATCAATCTTATCTGTGATAAGCAGAACATTGATGTTTGCAGCGGTCTTTATGAATCACAACGTATCGAATGGGCTATCAACATAGTAGGCTTATCTACATGAAAAATATGATGTCACACTCAATGAACAATCATCGGTTTATGAAATGCCCGCTTCTGACCACCCTGGCCCACCAAAGGTTCCTCTGTTGTGCGCTGCCTGCGTTGGGTCACTGACATGCAGGCCATGCACCCAAAGAGCCCACACGTCAGTGGAAGAACGGCGCGGTGTCCTAGGTCAGAGTCGAGGGCGCCACTTGCGGCACGCCCGGGTGAACACGCCTCCGTGCCGCATTCAAACGCCTCCATGAAACCCGCCCATGTGAAAGCCGAGAAACCCACTCTGGACACGCGTCCGTTCATGACCGAGCCGGCGTTAAACGCAACGCCGGTCGAGCTCCTCCCATCCGCCGTCTATTTAATCTCCTATTTAAACGAGGCCAAACGCCGGTCAAGAATCGCACACCTCCGCCGCTCCCCTATCTCCTCCACCATTTTGTCCACTCTTACAATGGCTTACGAAGAGTAGTTATTCCGCATCCAAGCCGGCTGGGTAGCCCGCCGGATACGTGGTATGCAGCTCGTTGATCCACCTCCCTCCCCTCGCCCGACGGAGCCAGTTGCCGCCCGAAGCCGGCACGCGGTTCAGCAACTCGCCGCTCCAGGCCAGCTCAACGAGGAGCGGCGCACGGGCGTCGTTGCTGCCATCCACACCACCGCCTCGTACCGCGTCTCCCGTTTCTGTGGCCGAGACTCCCATGCCGGTGGCCGCGCCATGGAAGCAGCGGCAGAAGTCGGGTGCACGGAGAGCGACGAGTCGGTGGCCAGCGCCTCCGCGTCCGCCTCCATCATCGAGGAGAAGTAGAACACGGGAGGCCGCCGTCGCTTGGGTCCCATGATGGCCACAGCGGAGGCGATGCCGGTGTACACAGCAGGTGTCTTGTCGGATCCTTTTGTTGCGAGGACCTTCGTCAACCCCGCATGGGATCCACGGAAGAGGGGAATGTTAGGATGAACTCGGGCCGGTGCCGGCCATGGCAAAGTAGTGGCCGGTGATGAACTCAAACCGGTACTGGCCACCATCATCTTCGGCACCAGCCAATGATATCAGTTGGGCAGTGGGGAAGCGAGCCGTCCTTTGTGCTGAAGCATATACCTTCGGGGCTCCCGGCAGGCCGGTGATCGTGCTGCCGGACATGAGGAACACAAATCGATCGGCGGGCGACCATTTAGGCCAGGTATTATATACATGTGCTATCCAGAACTAGCACCGCGTAGTTCATTTGAATGTAATGAAATCTGTCATGTTTGTATGAAAATCTGGTATTTTATATGATTTCCGTCGTTGTTTATATGAAATATCAGTTTGTCTATGTGTTTGCGTGAATTTCGTCCGGTTGGTTGAGTTGCTGTCATAATGTGTGCGGCTATGGTTGGATGGCGTAATTTGCGGGTCGCCCGTCGGTCTACGGGCGGCTCGGGCGGCGTTGTGGGACAAAAAAACACAGCTCGTGCGAGCTCGTCTCCAACATGCGCGCTGGAGGATGCATGACAGCATGAGCACCCGAGCCATTCCTCGTTCATCGGTGGCAAAGGCATCGGTGGACAAAAGGGTCGCCAATATTTTGGCTACCCCGGGCAAGATCCAAACAGCCCCTCCCAACAGATTCAAATCCCTCGTCTATCATGGAATTTTGCCATGTGTTGTTTTCATGGACTAGCAAGATGCCCGTGCATTCCACGGAACATCAAGATGCATTTTTTACAAACTCCCGCATGCATGCAAGGGATAATTAATGTCCTCCTTTCCTAGTACCACGAGGCAAACACCATTAATATTGCATCGATTAGTGTTAGTGGCCTTGTATCTGCAAATTGTAATTTTGATAGTGGCCCCTTGTATATAAAAATGGAGGGAGAAAGATGAGAGATAAGGTGAGGAGGAGTGGGGCGTGGTGGTGACTGGTGGTCGGACTGGGTGGAGGCATGGGGATGGACGGTGCATTATGTCTAGGTTTGTATCTCTCTCCCACACACCCACGTAGGCGAGGGATGTGCACGAAGAGAAGAGGTGCACGCACGGCGCACATACTCCCGTCTCTTTCCCAACCACACCCGTGTGGGTACACGGTGGAGCTCATTTCTGTACGAAAAAGGCAGCCCACATGGTAATTTGGCACGTGTACTGGTTGTCCACTTGGTGGAGGGAGGATCGTCTACCATGGGTGAACAAACAAATTGCGACTTGACGCATTATGTTAAATTAAAAAAAGAGGCAAACCATGTGGGGCCTACCTTAGAGGCAAGGCTCTATACACTAGAGTACTTTTGATGTGTCCCGTCAACTCGCAGAATGAGGAGAAGCTTGCTTAGTACGCCATCTCCCCCACCCACGGGCGCGGTGGCTCGCAGGATGAGGTGAAGCTTGCTTACGAGTAGTAGTAGTACTACTACTACTACTGTATGCCTTTACGCCCGCTCCCTCGCCCACGCGCGCGGTGGCTCGCAGCACGAGGAGAAAATTTGACTACTCCCTCCATTTACTCCTCGTCCCTACTACGTACTTTGGTTAGTACTCCCTCCATTTACTTATACAAGGCCACTGTAAAAAATACATTTTGCATCTATACAAGGCCACAAATAGTAATCGAGACAAAAGTTACTACTCCCTCCTTTCCAGTTTATGGCTCAATTTCAAAATCTGTCCAACCAAGGTAGACGGTGAGTGGTCGAATTAATTTCGTAGTTTGCACAAGTAATTAGTACGCTCGTTTTTCTCAAGAAGTTATGTTTACTGAGGCATTAATTAGAACGAATGCATGAATGACCACTAAATTTCCATGAACTTGTACATGCATTGGTTAGTTTCCTCTTGACACTACTTGCGTCGGGTGATCTAACGCACCTCGAAATCCAACATGTAATGGTACTACTACTAGTATAGTAGAATTGAGACTTATCAAATGGAAAAACGAATGTTTTTAGATGAGCCCTATAAACCCTAGTGGGTACGTACTCCGTAAAAATAGATTTTTCCAAAACTAAGTCGCTCCCTTTCATGAATTCTGTAGTATACTCCTTCGTCGACGCTCCCTTTCATGAATTCTGTACTTCCTGTCACCGACATGTGGGACATATAGCAACCGGGTCGACGTGTCAAGCACCAAATAACAGTGCAGAACAGCAGGGGGGACGCACCTCACTCGTACCGGCCCAGTAGTAGTAATGAGCAATGAGACGTCAAATCACAATGCCGCACCTTCCCAGACGGACGAAGCAACCATTATTTCACACTTCGGTTCGCCATCATCTCAAACCACGTAGTATTTCTTCTGCCTCAAGAGGGACACGCGCATCGCCTTGGCACATCATGACACGTGGGACCGCATGACAGGCCATGCTCCCCCACCGATCGCTCGGTAAAATCACCTCATTTTTACTATACTTCCTCCGTATCGGTTTACTACATGGCATGCACGTCGTTCTAGGTTGAGAATTTAACTAGCTATATATGTGATGAACAATACTCCAGCCTTTTAAAAAATGTATACTTTTGTACAGTAGTACTATCGATGGATTGCGCCATGGAGCAAAAATTGAAATTAAAAAAAGGTGGTACATATAGAGAGCGCTCGTCGCCAAACTAAGCATATATTACTATTAGAAAAGCTAGTATGTGCTTAATTGGGGTGCTAAATTCTATTAAAGAAATACTAGTAGTATGTACATACTAAAGAGTTAAAGTAACGAGAAGAAACATAACATAGTTCTGCTGGGGGCTCATCACAACACACCCCTCAAATTAAACTAAGCACACCTGAAATTAAACTATGCAACTAATCCGGTAGACACTGCATTAGAAGTTTAGAACCACCATGAGCAACGACACTGCCACCTTACTCGGAGTCCTCGTCCACGTCCTCGACTTCGTCCTTGTCCCTCTTCCTCTTGGCCGATACTTCTTTGCTTGAACCACACACTTGGCTGTTGCTCTTCATCCAACCCTTGTAGATATTGAAACAAAGGTAGCCATCCATTGCAGCATAGTGGATGTGGTCTATATCTAGTACATTCCGCTGCCATGCATGACGATGAAACGTGTAATGAGGTTTCTCCAGTTTATGGTATGAAGGATGAAGCATGGCTCCTGCCAGGGTCAGCATTGAAGGCTGACGAGAGGGCACCAGCCGATTCTTCTAGAGGTCGAAGGGGTTGCCTACAATGAGGCCTATCCAACCCAGGACTTCTTTGTCGTTCTTAAAGTCTATAGTAACGAATTTCACTATTTTGTCCTTGAGGAAGTTCTTAAAATCCTGGCACTGAACGTCGGCATGTCATATGTGGTAGACCAAGCAAACGTTATGTACGCAAACCTGGATCACGGTGGGCTTCTTCCTCTCTTCGTCCTTTAGATCCTTCTCTCGTCCTAGGACTGTGGTGTACTCAACATCTAGCCTAGCGACCCACTCATCATCTGAGTTTTCGAACATGCGTCTGAAGCGAGAAAGGCATCCTTTCACCGTCGCGGAAGAACGGGTGTAGATGACGTCGAACTCGCCGGTGATGGTTCTAACCTTGTACTCACCGCCGATCAGGGAGATTTGGGACGCCATGGATTTGGGAGGAGGGTTAGGATTAGTGGAACTGCCATAATGTGAATGGACGCGACGACTAGGAGCGAACCGCCGTAGTATTGAAGGACGTGCAGGGACAAGTAGGAGCGAACTGCCAGCGTACGAACGGCAGGGTAGTGGCTTTCCATTCTCCCATGATACGGGCTTCCGAGAGCCCTTGGATCTGAGATCGAATGGTTGCATGGCGTGATTCTACACCTATGGGTGAATATCCTATCCTGGAGGGTTATTCTGCAAATTTTCAGCAACTTAGCAAGTGACTGTTTGATCTCAAATCCAAGGGCTGCCAGCAGCCCGTATCATGGTCACGCCTACCAGGACCGTCGCGTTGCTCGCGCGGTCGCGCCCTTGTAGATTTAACACGGTGCGTTAGGCTATCTGATGTTGGCATGTCATACATAGTCATCACTTAGTCACTCATCCTACAACAAGGTTGGCTATAAGGTTGGCTATAAGTGTATTTTTTACGGCTCTCTATCTCTTTCTTCGTACTCCCTCCATCCCATAATATAAGAATGTTTTTGACACTAGTGTAGTGCCAAAAACGTTCTTATATTATGGGACACATGGAGTACTAGTATTTATTGCATTTACCAAGGAGTGACCTCTTCCAATGAAATGGTGTTGCTAAGTTTGCTTCATTTAATTAGCTATAGACTCAAAATTGTCTTTTCACCTAGGTACACGCGCTTAGCACCATTTCTTCCTTGGGTCACCAAACTAGTCTCTCTCTTCTTGATTAACTTGCCACATCAGACTTTATGCCTATGTGGCAAGCTTAAGCACCTGTAGGAGCAAGTAAAAGTAAGTACAATAGTGCGCTTTACATGGCATTTTTGCATATGTGGAGGAAAGAGAGGCAAGGAAAAAGTGGAGAAGTGGGCTCTCATGCAAGAGCCAGCCTCTACTACATGGTGGAGCATTGGGAGAGGCACCTGTATGGAGGTGGTCAGGAATCGGGAGACTCACACCGGTCGTAGCGTCGTAGTTAAAATGATAATGGCAAGTCAAATCACGGGGCCCCACCTGTCCAGCAGTAACTCGCTGTCAAATCACATAGCCCTACGTTTGCAGCAGCCTACTCCCTCGTCTTCTCGCGTCTCTGTCGAACCGACTAGGCGGAACTGCCCCGCCTACCGCGTAGGAAAAGCCCCGCCCTCGACTTTTAAATACAACTACATCCACTTAAGAATCCAATGATATACTTTTTGTGACATAGTAACTCATATTTAGTTAGTCAAATGGATGACCTAGAACTACGTGCAGGCCCTATAAACTGAGATGCCTAAAAATAACAAAACCGAGATGGAGAGGGTAGTTCAGCACATATCTTTTTAGATCAATATAATCGGGATTCACCAAGGAGCAAAACCAAGTGGTAGGCTGCTCCTGTCATGTTGGCGTAGCAACTCAAGCAGGGTCAGTCCGCACACGAAATGGCGACACACTTAACAGGACCCCTTTGGCCGACATGTGGCTCATCCACCGTCTTGTTCCACGTGCGATGCACCAAATTATAGTTCGGAGCAGCAGTTGGAATTGGAGGCACCCCGGTCGTAGCGCCGCAGTAGTAGAAAATGAAAGATGAGGGGTTAAATCACAAAGCCCCACCTTTCCCGCATTAAGCTGGACGGACGAAGCAACCATCATTTCACTCTAGGGCGCAGGAGCATAAAGAAAAGAGAAAACAATGATGCGTGTGGCAGCTACCTAGGGCACCCTAGGGTAGGGGTCTCCACTACAGATCCTTTTTTTAAAAGCGCCTCCACTACAAATCGGCTTCTCCCTCGTCCTCTTGAAGAAAACCAATGATGAGTGCGGCGGTAGGGTTTGTAGGAGTACTACAGCATGCGGGTCCACGTCGTAGTAAACGGGTTTGAGTCGACACCTTAAATATGTGTGGGCCGCTTGGTTTTATGGGAACGAGGCAGCATTTTGGGTTCGGAGACCAGTGGAGATATAGTACATACAAAAAATTGTTGATGTAGGTTCGACCGAAAGGCAATGATGCATGGGCCCTGCATTTTGATATACCCGGGGCCGCGTGAAATTTTCCACTCTACTCACTACTAGTAAGGTACACATGTATTGAACGCATGAGATTTCGAAACCAAATTATGAATAAATACACACTATAGCATGTAAAGCTTTGAGTCATATATGCATGATGTAGATGTTCATTTAGTTCTTATAGTTCATCTCATTCAAAATCAATTAGTTTTATAAAAATGTTAAGATTCATGGGGTTGTGCATTGTAAATCATAAAGTAAAAAACAAATAATGGAAATTCATTTAGAAAAAATAATCAATTATGATACAGAAGATTCTAGAATAAAGGAGAAGTGCTTGTGTTTTGAGGTTTGTGCATTATGCTTAAGTTCAACCATGGAGTCTTCTAAATTGTACGTGTGGCAGATCTGGTGGAATGTTGATGATATCCAACGGCCAGTAGTGCTCGGATTTGCCTATCTCTGCACTATCAGGTTAGCTTCATCCAACGACCATCTTTCAAAGTTATTGGCACACTATATAGTTCTTGTGCCATAGTTGCATGTTTTGGAAAAAAAGCTACTAGTGGGTTGTACTATCTATTTAGGAATAAAACATGTATACATGGAAGTTGTAGGGAAAGATATGACATGGAGCATCTCAATTCCTATGAGTAGGGATTGGAAAAGAGATGTCGTTTGGTTCACATCATAGGAACTTTTCTATTGAATCTAGAGATGACATGTATCTCAATTCCTATGAGGAGGGATTAGAAAAGAGATGTAATTTGGTTCATATCATAGGAACTTTTCTATTGAATATACGCTAATGTTTATTTTCCTTTGAAATTAAGGGAGTATAGGAATCCATTCATATGAACCAAGTGGATCTAAAGCTATAGAAATGATATCATGTTTATTTCCTTTGAAATGTGGAGTATATGAATCTATTCCTATGAACCAATTGGCTCTAAAGGAAAAAATCCTATAAAAATCATATCATATAGAGCTCCTATGATATTTCTCGACATTAAAGGATGCTTGAAATTGCTGCGGGTGATACGATGGTCTTTCTTTGTAGACTCCTCACCCATCTTTATAGTTACCTCTCGAAGATGAATGAAATGATATATACATGGTATTCTACATGTGCAATTTGGTACACGAAAACTCGGGGAAAGTTTGCGAGGTGCGAATTTTCAATAAAGCTATATGCACTGCATTTTGGAACGGAGGGAGCATACGGCAATTGCTAACACTCACGTGGAATATTTTTGTGTAGGAGGAGTGGCTGTTCTGTTAAATGACATGGCAAAACTGACACTGCCGGATGCCGATCTAACGGTTCTCACAGCGTTCGTCAGGAAAAGGCTTGTGGTGAACGTTTGTCGGATAATGATTTACGGACACATGCATCGCATTGATACGTGCCCCCTCTCTCTCACGCACGCGCACCCTCACGAGTCACGACTCTCCCGAGTCCTCTCGCAGACTCGCAGGTCGCACCCACCGTCTATGTGCAGGTAGACATCACGCACATATGTGCTCTTCACACCCTACCCTCAGAACTTCTAAAAAACAAAAGACGGTGCGCACATTTTATTTTAGCTCACACGTCACACACTTATACTATTACTCTTGCGGCAAACGTTCTTTGGGCATAGTATATTGTACTCTCATGAAGAGAAGCGGTGCACGCACGCACTAGTTCTCTCACACCCACTCGCGAGTACACGTAGGAGCGCATTTTTTTGAAGCTGGTACAACAAAATCACTCCACTATATATAAAAGTAGGAGCCTTAGCACTTGATTTACTAGGGTTCCTCTCGTTCACTCTCTCATGCTCTCCAGATCTAAGCAACACATAGGTGACCACCCTCTCTCTCAGCTCACGGCTGGTCACAAATCTGGCCGGACAACCTCGACCGGGGCAGGGGTGTAGGTGCATCGTTCTCACTATCGTCGGTGGCGAGGGAGGAGACCAACGGTTGCCCGCGCGTCCCGATCGGCGGCCGTGCCGTTCTCTCCTAGAGAGCGCCGGCTCGGGAGGGCCTCCGACCCCTTCTTCCTCCCAGCGGTATTGTGGCCAAGATGCGGCCTCCCGACGCCGTCTTTGCCACATGCCGACGACCCTAAGGTATATATTCCTTCGAAACCTGCCTTCCTCTGCTGCCCCAGCTCTCTTCGTGTGGATCCTTTTCTACTTCCGTCCGCTGTTCCAAAGCCACCTAGACTTCTACTATTATTAGAAGTAAAGCTAGTTCATACAGTCAACTCAAAGCATTGGTTCAAACAGGGAAGAAAGTGGGAAAGTTGTAGCATGAATCTAGGACTTGGTTCTAAGAGGAAACACGGGAAAGTAGTAATATCTGTCACTGTTTAAATAACCGTATTTCGTATTTGCGCAAACAGGGATGTTTGTCTCCATATCATTTCAGGATGTCTGTCTCCGTATCGTTTCTATCCGCGCAATCAAAAGCACACACCTCAATTTTAGTACAACTGTGCAAAATGAGATGGCTATCCCTCGTTGTCGTCGTCTAACCTCTCGTCTTTAAGGTATCCCTACATTGGTAGTAACTAAGGTAGAATGACCAACGCAATCTAAAAGAAGCTGATTCGTACGTTTTACTTCCTGATTGCAGTGCAGGGACGAGCGAAAACAACTGCATCCTAGTCCGGAATGCACTTTCTACCAGTTCATCCATGGACCGAGGACTAGCTGGCACGGCTGCACAGCAGTTTTTTGGACAGGTGCGCAGACAAGAGGCATTGTGGTCTGCTTATTTCTGCAAATAGCGGTGCTTAAATTTAGTGGAATGCACAAGCATTTCAGCTGGTCAGTACACTGCATGGTTCAGTTCAGCATTCCAGCTGAGACCACAATTATAATTGGTTATTCTGGAATGAGAGAACCTAACCCTGGATGGTGGCAACAAGAAAAAACCAGAGTGAACTCTAGGAAATTTAAGCCTGCCGGAAGGCCCTTTGCTGAGAGAAGCCTTGCTTGTTTTTTCCTAATTTGTAAACCTTCTCACAACTTTGTCTTTTGTTGTGAACTAGTATATGTTTGTTATGTTCTATGAATCATTGACATGTATAAAATTGCTTAACTTATGATTTTCAAGTTTTTTATGAAGACGAGTTTAATGTGAGTGTTCCACATGAGCGTTGGACTAGCGTGTGAATGTTTGGAATTTATTACATTGTGGCATCAATTAACTGCATGAACCACTATAACAAGATACATTGTTGCCTATATGTCAGACAACAGATTGTAGATTGTTAGCTGGTCGATAGCCTAGTGTTGAAGCGAGCTGAGCCAATGTGTAGTGTTTTGCACAACTGCTTACAAGTGGGGTAGCACCAACAGTGTTTACAAGTACTTATGTATACGTCGGCGCACGGTTCTCGAACGAGTGCTCTATTTCATCAAGAATACACACTACTCGTATGATAAACCGTGACAACTTATGTCTTACCATGCCATATTCATGAAAAAACTAGTGAGGACGCATCTGTCTCGGCAACAATTACGATGGTTCTCACATGATTCACGGGCACACAAAAGTAGCAGCAGTTCCCATAGACGAATTCAAATAGAGTACTAGCCCCAGAGGGGTCGATAATAGGCAAGGTTTGGATAATTAGACACAATCCAAACTACTATTAAACACTAGCTGGGGCAACTATTTCATGCCTCGATCTAATTTGGGCTGGCCACAAGACAGACCTTGCCATGAACATCATCGAGGACGTCCCGCAGCAGCTCAATCCTGTGAACCTTCATGAAGACAACCTTGTGTCCTTGCCACTAATAAACTTGTTTGTGGAGGCATGCCACATCATCTTCCTGTGTAATCTTGACAAGAACAGTATGCCTCACAAACGAAGGAGTAGCTTTGAACTTCTTGTGCTTCAGTACACCCTGGACAACACGCCTGACAACAGTAAGGCTGGAATACAACTCTTCATTGGTATAACCGCAAATGGCTTCCAGGATCCAACAGCCTAAGAACTCTGTTTTCCCAGTGCGTATATTCAGGTGGTCCGCCTCATAGCGAGTGACATGTACAACCACACAATCCTTGTCTGCATCAGGGCTCTAATTAAAACAGAAACAAATTCTGAATTACTTTTCAGTATAAGAAACACAAGTTATTTAAACCACTATGTATAGCATGGCATCGACGCTAATAAATTTTTGCATTATTAACCCCCACATACTTCCTTTTCTAAAAAATCACCACATACTTAGATGAAAAACCACAATCGAGATCGGCAAAGAAGGAAATCACCTTGGGCAGCTCAGC
>NC_041386.1:473680774-473688175 GCF_002162155.2 Triticum dicoccoides | reverse complement strand
AGTGCCACGGGGGCTATAACTCAAACGGGGCATTGACCATCTCAGTAGTGGTCGTGAGCGTATCTGGGGTCGACTCGGTGGTTGCCTCCATCTTCTTGGAGCTCTCTGTCTCATGGGGATCAGCCTCCCGCATCTGCTCCAATATCGGCAGATCTTTGCCTGGTTCTCCTTGGTCCATCATGAAACTGACGAATACTAGGAGACAACTGAAAGGAAAACACAATCGCAATGACAATGAAACAAAAAAGAGAGTGAGGATCGGTTACTGCTTTGCAAACGTTCTTTTTTTCTCTGAACGAAAATATACCAACATCACGAATCCGCTTACCTTCCCTTCATTCGGAGAGAAGAACAGTGGCAGATGCGAGTGTTTCCTTTCTTGAAGACGGTGAGGGTGAAGGGGATTCAGCGAAGAGTGAAATGATGGTTGCTTCGTCCGTCAAACTTAGACTGCGGGGAGGTGGGGTTTTGTGATACGACGGCTCGTTACTGCCGCGCTACGACCGGGGTGACTCTCCGCCTGCATACTGCCTTCTAATTTGGTGGATGGCATTTGGGCCCGCGCACTGCATGGCTCGCATGTCGGTGAACAAAAGTATAACGACATTCAATAGAGGGAGACGTTTCAATGACCTAGGAGGAGCCGGAAGTGGTAGAGTGTCTCCACTGTACTAGTAGTAATTGTTTTTCTGGGTAGCTGTAGAGTGTCTCCACTGTACTAGTAGTAATTGTTTCTCTGGGCCCAAGACAAAACAGCCCATCCACACTAGTAAATAGTGAAATCAATTCAAAAGTCCATATATTTACTGAATTGACGGATGGGTATGTCGAAGAGCAAAAAAAAGAAGTTTCAGGTGGGCAAAAGAGCTTCTGAACATGCCGGGCTTCTATTTACAACATATTGTGGTCATAATCCAGTAATTTTTACGACCCAGGATGTTCATTCTATGGACCTGACCGGTCCATTTGACTGTAACTGCCGAAAATAGTGCTGGAGTTAGATGTTGTTGCCCTTCTGAATCTAGTTTTTTTGTAAACCTGATGAACAATTAATCCTCGTACTTTTGTACATTTTGTAAGCTGGAGTTAGATGTTCCTGCCCTTTTCAACTCGGCTGTGACTGTCATATTTTCAGGCAAATGGCATCACTCTCGTCGGCTGCTTGAGCTCACTGTGCATTACAGAAGCCAAGTGATTAGCCCCCACCAGCACCCACAAACTTATTTCGAACTAGCACATCAAATGGGCTGTAAATTTTCATAGGGAAGGCTGCATGACCGTGACAGATTTGGATTCTGACATTTGGGACCTACGAGGAAATAGCCTATCCAAGGTGGTGTCGACTTACTAGCCAGTCAACAAACGATTCTGCCTACCAGCCGTTGGATTGACATCCAACATCTGTCGTGTATCTTCTATCTCTTGTCTTCTTCTTCCTCCAGCCGCCCAAACCAAACCACCCCGTCGGCTCCACCTGCTCCCGCCTCCCATGGCTGGCTGCGCCTCCACCGCCCTACCGTACGTACCCTCCAACGCCCCCACACATCATGTTATTCTCCGGCGATGTCAGCCCCAAAACGCACCCGCACCTGAACCAGTCAACCCTCATACTCCCCTCCGCCTGCTACTGGACCGGCGCATCTTCAATGGCTCCTGTTCGTTCCGTTTGAGGCCTCGCCATCGTCCTCCACGTTGCGGCCTTGGTTCGCTCTCCGTGCGCGGTGCGCCGCCCTCTTGCGTTGTCAACGTCGTCAACAACCGAGAGGAACAAGGAGATGACTGTACGTGGAGAGGATGACAGTAGGGACCCACCAGCGTCATGGCAGTATGCAAGCAAGTGCCTCTATAGTACAAGCCCAAAAATATGGTTCCTACTAATGGTTGGACATTTGGGGCTCACGCCATTGTCAACGTAGTCAATAAACGGGAGAATTACACTACGAGCGGCTGACACTAGGGACCCAGCAAGTCACGCAGTTTTTTTTGAGGAACAAGCAGTTGTTATTTATACTAGTTTTAGCGATGGATCAAGGTAACAACGGGGTTGTGCGGGCGCTGTGGCCCGTCTAGCCAGGGTTTTATTTATGTTTACCACATCATGAGCCCAGTTGTGTTTTTTTCTTGCTGAAAATGGCTAGCCCGGTTCTATTTTTTTTAAGAAATACCCAAACAAGGCCTACTTGCTTTATCGGTTCTGCTGGGCTGCAAATCTTTCAAGACGAGGAGAGTTTCATTCGGTTTGCCCAGAAATGGGCTGTACATTTTTAAAACACATGAAACCAGGAATTAGTTTCAATTTTTTTATTACAAGATCTTACATTCCATTGATTTTTATGCATGGACAATTATTTGGATTTTATATTTATATAAATTATTTTTCAAAATAGTTTGAATGTGAATCGATATTTCTGGATTAAAAATAGTTGACCACATCGAAATATGCAAAATTTCGTATACTTTTTAACCGTGGCCACAATACGGGGTGTAATGCTAACAAAAAGAAGATGGGCTCCAAAAAAATTCTTAAGAATTAGCAAATGGGCTGTACATTATTAGAAATAATGGCAGATGGGTTGTATGCTGTTTTCCACAGATTTGAGGCTGACTTGTGCGCCTACTATAGGTTGACGCATATGCTTTCATAAAAAAAGGTTGACGCACACGCAACGCCCTATCAACTTAGTCAACACACGAGAGAAGTGACTGTTGGATGTCCATCCAACGGCTGTCGTGCTTCTTCAATCTCTGCTCTTCATGCTCCAGCCGCTCAAACAAGCGCCGGCGGGACTGCCTGCTCCCTCCTCCCGCGGCCGGCTATGCTGCCGCGCAGGCCTCACGGACCCATCGTACTCCCATCGCTGGCCTAGCCCTCCCTCTACTCACCCACACATGTTGTTATTCTCCAGCGACGGCAGACGAACTAGTAAACCCTCGTACTCCTCCGCGTGGGAAACAACTGCCGAGTATTCCCTGGCTCCGTGTCGTTCCCTTCCTAGGCCTCGCCGTCGTCCACCGCCCTGGTGCTCTCGGCGCGGCCTGGTCAACGTGGTCAATGAACACATCCATCGAAAGTGGACTGTACGTGGAGAGGCTGACAGCTGGGTCCACGGCCGCACGCAAGGAAATGCCTCCTTATTACATGCAAAATAATGATTCCTCCACCTGACAGCTAGGACCCACAGGAAGGGCCTCTGTATTTCGCGAAAAAAACGTTCCCCCTGCTGACATGTCGGACCCACCAGCTATATCTTCGCACGCAAGGAAGTGCCTCCTTATTACGCCCAAAAAAATGAATACCCCCTGCTAGCTGGGACCCACCATATTGTTGGGCTGACTTGTGGGCCTACTAAGTTGACGGGGACGGAGGGCTTTGTCAACTTAGTCAATACTCCAGTGACCGTATGATGTCCATCCAACGGCCATGGTGCTTCTTCAACCACTGGTCTTCTTGCTCCAGCCGCCCAAACCAGCGCCGGTCGTGCCGCCTGCTCCTACCTCCCGTGGCCGGCTATGCTACCGCGGAGGCCTCGCCGCCCCCATACTACTCCCACCACTGGCCAGGCCATCCCTCCACTCACCCACACCCCCTATTATTCTGCGGCGACGGCAGCCTCACACCGCAGCCGAACCAGTGAACGCTCGTACTCCTCTCCGCGTGGGCATCCACTACCGCATCTTGCCCGGCTCTGCGTCGTCCCCTTCCTAGGCCTCGCCGTGGTGCTCTCGGCTTGGCGTGGTCAATGTGGTCAACGACCGACTTCCATCGGAAGAGTACTGTACATGGAGAGGCTAACAGCTGGGTCCACGGCAGCCGCAAGGAAGTTCCTCCTTATTACGCGGAAAATAATTGTTCCTCCACCTGACAGTGGGGACCCACCGGACGGGCCACCAGTATTTTGCGAAAAAATCGTTTCCCCTTGACTACCGGGACCCACTGGACGGGCCATCGTATTTCGCAAAAAAAACGTTCCCCCCGCTGTCAGCTCGGACCCACCGGAAGTGCCTCCTTATTATGCACAAAAAATAAATACTCCCCCGGCTAGCTGGGACCCACCTTGGTGGGAGGCTGACTTGTGGGCCTACTAAGTTGACGGGGACGAGGGGCTTTGTCAACTTAGTCAATATGAATGATTCTAGCTCCAGTGACCGTACGATCTCCATCCAACGGCCGTAGTGCTTCTTCAACCTTTGGTCTTCTTGCTCCAGCCGCCCAAAGCAGCGCCGGTCGTGCCTAATGCTCCTACCTCCCGTGGCCGGCTGTGCTGCCATAGAGGCCTCACCGCCTCCTACTATTCCCACCGCTGGCCAGGCCCTGCGGTGACGGCAGCCTCACACCGCAGCCAAACCAGTGAACCCTCGTACTCCTCTCTGCGCGGGCTTCCACTGCCGCGTCTTCCCCGGCTCCGCGTCGTCCCCTTCCTAGGCCTCGCCGTCGTCCACCGCCGTGGTGCTCTCCGGACGGCCTGGTCAACGTGGTCAAGGAATGACTTCCATCGGAAGAGTACTGTACGTGGAGAGGTTGATAGCTGGGTCCACGGCCACAACCCTGTTTTTTTGTGATTTGCCAAGTAAGTCGCTTTGTCAAGCCTGTTGGGCTGCAAATCTTTCAAGACGAGGAGAGCTTTCATTCGGCTGGCCGAGAAAATGGCCCATCAGTAATAAGAAATGGGTTGTACATTTTTAAAACACATCAAACGGGCAATTAGTTTCAAATATATTTTTTTCATTTCAAGATTTTAAATTACATTAATTTTTATGCGTGGAGAATTTGTTGGATTTTATATTGATATATTATTTTTTAAATCAGTTTGAATGTGAGTCGAAATTTCGGGATAAAAACAGTTCGGACCGCACCGAAATATGCAAAACTTCGTATAATTTTTTAACCGTCGCCACAATATGGGCTGTAATGCTAACAAAAAGAATATGGGCTCCAAAAAAACCTTAAGAATTAGCAAATGGGCTGTAAATTATTAGAAATAATGGCAGATGGGTTGTTTGTTGTTTTCCACAGATTTGAGGCTTTCCTAAAAAAAGGTTGACGCACAAGCACTGACTGTTGGATGTCCATCCAACGGCCGTCGTGCTTCTTCAATCTCTGCTCTTCCTGCTCCAGCCGCTCAAACAAGCGCCAGCGGGACTGCCTGCTCCCTCCTCCCCGTGGCCGGCTGTGCTTCCGCGCAGGCCTCACCGCCCCACCGTACTCCCATCGCTGGCCTAGCCATCCCTCTACTCACCCACACCTGTTGTTATTCTCTGGCGACGGCAGACGAACCAGTAAACTCTCATACAGTCGTACTCCCCTCCGCGTGGGAAACAACTGTCGAGTCTTCCATGCCTCTGTGTCGTTCCCTTCCTAGGCCTCGTTGTCGTCCATCGCCCTGGTGCTCTCGGCGCGGCCTGGTCAACATGGTCAACGACCGACATGCATCTGAAGTGGAATGTACATGGAGAGGCCGACAGCTGGGTCCACGGCCGCACGCAAGGAAATGCCTCCTTATTACGCGCAAAATAATGATTCCTCCACCTGGCATTAGGGACCCGCCGAAAGGTCCTCTGTATTTCGTGAAAAAACGTTACTGCCGCTGATAGCTCGGACCCACCAGCTATATCTTCGCACGCAAGGAAGTGCCTCCTTATTATGCACAAAAAAATGAATACTCCCCCTGTTAGCTAGGACCCAGTATAGTGGCAGGCTGACTTGTGGGCCAACTAAGTTGACGGGGACGGAGGGCTTTGTCAACTTAGTCAATATGCATGATTCTAGCTCCAGTGACCGTACGATGTCCATCCAATGGCCGTAGTGCTTCTTCAACCTCTGGTCTTCTTGCTCCAGCCGCCCAAAGCAGCGCCGGTCGTACCTCGTGCTCCTGCCTCCTGTGGCCGGCTGCGATGCGGCAGAGGCCTCACTGCCCCCTAATACTCCCATCGTTGGCTAGGCCATCCCTCTACTCACCCACACCCCCTGTTATTCTGCGGCGACGGCAGCCTCACACCGCAGCGAACCAGTGAACCCTCGTACTCCTCTACGCGTGGGCATCCACTGCCGCGTCTTCCCCGGCTCCACGTCGTCCCCTTCCTAGGCCTCGCCGTCGTCCACTGCCCTGGTGCTCTCGATGCGGCGTGGTCAACATGGTCAAGGAATGGCTTCCATCGGACGTGGACTGTACGTGGAGAGGCTGATAGCTGGGTCCACAGCCGCAGCAAGGAAGTGCCTCCTTATTACATGCAAAATAATTATTCCTCCACCTGACAGCGGGGACCCATCGGACGGGCCACCGTATTTCACGAAAAAAATGTTTGCCCCTAACTGCTGGGACCCACCAGCTACATCTTCGCACGCAAGGAAGTGCGTCCGGCAAAAAAAACGATTCGCCCCCCTGACAGCTGGGACCCACCACATCTTTGCAGGCAAGGAAGTGCCTGATAGTCGGGACCCACCTGGTCGAAGCGTACGTAGCATTGTCATTCTGGTCACGAACATGTACGTACATATATACTGGTGGATGTAGAGGCGCGCACGTGTCGTAGTAGAGGCGCGTACGTATCGTAGTAGAGGCGCGCACGTAGCATGTACACATACGTATAGCGGCCAGGGTGCAAGAAAGAAAATACGGCCATGTATGTGTACATACGGGCGGGGTCTCGAACGCCTACTCGCGCATACGTACGGCCAGGGCTCGTGTACATGGCTGGGTCGGATCAAAGAAAAAGTGTCGTCGTCGTGTTCATGAGGAGGCAACGGAATGCGTCGTATTCATAGGGAGGCAACGGAATGCTCGTGTTCATCGGGAGGCAACGGAACGCGTGGGATCCAACCGGCTGGGTCAGAATGGAATGCGTGGTCGTGTTCATCAGGAGGGCTTGGACGGAACAGGCGATGGAAACGAGGCCTGGTGTACCGCACAACGGAGGAAACGGACCTCCTCTGTTCAGAACGGGGTCCTGTTGATTAGGAGGGGTCTGGTGTACCGCAAAACGGAGGAAACGGACATCCTACGGTCGAAACGGGTGTCCTATTGATCGGGAGGGGTGTGGCGTACCGCAAAACGGACGAAACGGACCTCCTACGGTTGAAACAGGGGTCCCGTTGATCGGGAGGGGTGTGGCATACCGCAAAACGGACGAAACGGACTTGTGTTGGAGCGCTACGGTTGAAATGGGGGTCCTATTCATCGGGAGGGGTGTGGCGTACCGCAAAACGGGACTCCACGGGATACTGTTCATCTCCATCGTCGACCTCCTCCAGCCTCCACGGGCTCCTGTTCATCCAATCTCCACCGTGCGCTACTCCACCGGGTCCTGTTCAACCACCCCTCCACGGGCACCCCTCCACCGCCTACTGTTCATCCAGCCCTCCACCACACCACGGGGTCCTGTTCATCCAGAGGCAATGCCACC
>NC_041386.1:473672046-473680387 GCF_002162155.2 Triticum dicoccoides | reverse complement strand
ACGCTCACTGTTCATCCTAGAGGCAGCATCAATCGGCTTCAGTTAGCAGCAGTAGTGAAGGAATCGCTCGATCGGGTTCAGTTAATAGCCATCAATCGATCGCTCGGGTTCAGTAACGCGTAGCCTGCAGTGCAATCGCTCGGGTTCAGTTAGAGCCCAACGCCTTGCTCGGGTTCAGTTAGAGCCAACGCCTCGCACACACGCGCGTATGTGTACGAGAGAAACACGCATCGCTCGGCCCCCAACATCCACCATAACCGGGAACTCGCCGAAATTTTCCTCGCCCTCGCTTCTACCACGGGTTTTTCCGTCATGGAAGGCCCAAAGAATGTCATGCAGCTGCGTCTCCGGCCCGCGCAGGATGAAAAGCCCATTTTCTGTCATGATTTTTTGTCACAGAAGTAGGAGCCCACCACATCTATGATGATACCAGGTTTTGCCACAATTATCGTCATAGAAGTGTCATATGTATGACAGAAAAAAAATTCCGTTCGGCCCAAAATGTCACGGATGTGTCTTTTTTTTGTAGTGATAGGATAGTCATACATCATTGGGAAATAATATATAGCGTTGAGCACCATGTTTACGTAGAGATTACAGCGGGTAAAAGAGAGGTTACACCGCTGCATAGAGGGGGGAAGAGTTGGTGATGATGGCGGTGAAGTTGTTGGTGAAGATTGCGGTGATGATGATGGCCCCCGGTGGCGTTCCGGCGCCACCGGAAGAGAAGGGGAGAGGGGGGACCTTCGTCTTCTTCTTCCTTGACCTCCTCCCTAGATGGGAGAAGGGTTTCCCCTCTGGTCCTTGGCCTCCATGGCATGGGAGGGGCAAGAGCTCCTCCAAGATTGGATATGTCTCTCTATCTCTCTCTGTTTCTGCGTTCTCAGATTCTATCCTTTCACCGTTTCTTATATTCCCGGAGATCCATAACTCCGATTGGGCTGAAATTTTAACACGAACTCTTTCTGGATATTAGCTTTCTTGCGGCAAAAGAAGGGCACCAACTGCCTTACGGGGTGGCCACGAGGGTTAGGGGCATGCCCCCCCCTGCCTCGTGCCCCCCCCCCCTCGGGCATCGTCTCGCGTGGATTTTTCTTCCCAAAAATCATATATATTCCAAAAAAAATCTCCATCAGTTTTTATCCCGTTTGGACTCCGTTTGATATGGATATTCTGCGAAACAAAAAACATGCAACAAACATGAACTGGCACTGGGCACTGGATCAATATGTTAGTCCCAAAAATAGCATAAAAAGTTGCCAAAAGTACATGAAAGTTGTAGAATGTTGGCATGGAACAATCAAAAATTATAGATACGCAGAGACGTATCAGCATCCTCTAGCTTAATTCCTGCTCGTCCTCGTGTAGGTAAATGATAAAAAAGATGATTTTTTATGTGGAATGCTACCTAGCATAATCTTGATCACATATCTAATCATGGCATGAATATTAAGACACGAGTGATTCAAAGCAATAGTCTATCATTTGACATAAAAACAATAATACTTCAAGCCTACTAATAAAGCAATCATGTCTTTTCAAAATAACATGGCCAAAGAAAGCTATCCCTACAAAATCATATAGTCTGGCTATGCTCCATCTTCACCACACAAAATATTCACATCATGCACAACCCCGATGACAAGCCAAGCAATTGTTTCATACTTTTGACGTTCTCAAACCTTCTCAAATTTCACGCAATACATGAGCATGAGCCATGGACATAGCACTATAGGTGGAATAGAATGGTGGTTGTGGAGAAGACAAAAAGGAGAAGATAGTCTCACATCAACTAGGCGTATCAACGGGCTATGGAGATGCCCATCAATAGATATTAATGTGAGTGAGTAGGGATTTCCATGCAACGGATGCACTAAGAGCTATAAGTGTATGAAAGCTCAAACTGAAACTAAGTGGGTGTGCATCCAACTTGCTTGCTCATGAAGACCTCGGGCGTTTGAGGAAGCCCATCATCAGAATATACAAGCCAAGTTCTATAATGAAAATTCCCACTAGTATATGAAAGTGATAACTCAAGAGACTCTCCATATGAAGAACATGGTGCTACTTTGAAGCACAAGTGTGGTAAAAGGATAGTAACATTGCCCCTTCTATCTTTTTCTCTCATTTTTTTATTTTTTTTATTTTTTTGGTCTTTCTCTTTTTTTGTTCGTCCGGAGTCTAATCCCGACTTGTGGGGGAATCATAGTCTTCATCATCCTTTCCTCACTGGGGCAATGCTCTAATAATGATGATCATCACACTTTTATTTACTTACAACTCAATATTACAACTCGATACTAGAACAAAGATATGACTCTATATGAATGCCTCCGGCGGTGTACCGGGATATGCAATGATCTAGCATAGCAATGACATCAAAAAATGGACAAGCCATGAAAACATCATGCTAGCTATCTTCGATCATGCAAAGCAATATGACAATGAATGCTCAAGTCATGTATATGATGATGATGGAAGTTGCATGGCAATATATCTCGGAATGGCTATGGAGATGCCATGATAGGTAGGTATGGTGGCTGTTTTGAGGAAGGTATATGGTGGGTTTATGGTACCGGCAAAAGTTGCGCGGTACTAGAGAGGCTAGCAATGGTGTAAGGGTGAGAGTGCGTATAACCCATGGACTCAACATTAGTCATAAAGAACTCACATACTTATTGCAAAAATCTATTAGTCATCGAAACAAAGTACTATGCGCATGCTCCTAGGGGGGATAGATTGGTAGGAAAAGACCATCGCTCGTCCCCGACCGCCACTCATAAGGAAGACAATCAATAAATAAATCATGCTCCGACTTTGTTACATAACGGTTCGCCATACGTGCATGCTATGGGAATCACAAACCTCAACACAAGTATTTCTACTAATCCACAACTACCCACTAGCATGACTCTAATATCACCATCTTTATATCGCAAAACTATTGCAAGGAATCAAACATATTTTATTCAGTGATCTACAAGTTTTATGTAGGATTTTATGACTAACCATGTGAATAACCAGTTCCTATCATCTCTCTAAATAGATATAAGTGAAGCAAGAGAGTTTAATTCTTTCTACAAAAGATATGCCCGTGCTCTAACAAATATAAGTGAAGCAAAAGAGCATTCTACAAATGGCGGTTTTCTATGTAAAGAGAAACAGGCAATCCAAACTTCAAATGATATAAGTGAAGCACATGAAGCATTCTATAAAGCCGTACTCAAAAGATATAAGTGAAGTGCAAAGAGCATTCTATAAATCAACCAAGGACTATCTCATACCAGCATGGCGCATAAAAGAAAAATGAAAACTAGATGCAAAAGACACTCCAAGATTTGCACATATCGCATGAACGAAACGAATCCGAAAACATACCGATACTTGTTGAAGAAAGAGGGGATGCCTTCCGGGGCATCCCCAAGCTTAGATGCTTGAGTCTCCTTGAATATTTACTTGGGGTGCCTCGGGCATCCCCAAGCTTAAGCTCTTGCCTCTCTTCCTTCTTCTCACATCGAGACCTTCTCGATCATCGAACACTTCATCCACACAAAACTTCAACAGAAAACTCGGTAAGATCCGTTAGTATAATAAAGCAAATCACTACTCTAAGTACTGTTGCAAAAAAATTCATATTTTGTTTTTGCATTGTGTCTACTGTAATATAGCTTCTCCGTGGCTTAATCCACTGATATAAATCGGCAGTTTCATCAAAACAAGCAAACTATGCATCAAAAACAGAATCTGTCTAAAACGGAACAGTCTATAATAATCTAACCATTCACCGTACTTATGATACTTGTAAAATTCTTCCAAAATTAGGAAAAATAAACAATTTGTATAGAAAGACAGTGCAAAAAAATCAGAACCATTTGACGTTCCAGCTAAAAACGTAAAATCGCGCACTACAGCCAAAGTTTCTGTCCTGCACCGTACAAACCAACAAGCAAAGTAAATATCCTAAAGGCAAACCTTGGCACATTATTTTTATAATACAAAGGAATTGTACAAGGGGATAATTATTATTTTTTTGAAAAGTTTCTGTAATCAAGATTCACAAAGTTGCCATGAGCATGAACAAAGTTCAAGGAGCTCTCCCACTTCAACAATGCTTGTCTTTCTCACTTTCACTTTCCTTTTTGAAAAAGTTTTGGGTTACCCTCTTTATTATTGTTGTTTTTAAACTATATGAAAGCACTAAACAGAAATAAATGACTCCCTAAAACTTCCGGGTTGTCTCCCTGGCAGCACTTTCTTTAAAGCCATTAAGCTAGGCATATAGTGCTCAAGTAGTGAATCCACCCGGATCCCAAGGTATATCAAAGCCAATTTTAATTAACAATGATTTGTAATTTATTAGTGAGCACAAAGTAACATATATCATGTAGCAACGAAGTCTAACTCTCTTCCTATGCATCATCATGTCATAAAAGAAAAATTCTTGCACACATAGTAAAGGCCAATGCATAGTATAAACGGTTTCTTACAATTTTATCATGTGGGAAACATAGAGAGGTGGAGATATAGTTCCTCTCTCATAATAATTGCAAGTAGGAGCAACAAGCACATTCATATTATATCTATCAAAATCATCATGTGTAACAGTAAAAGGCAACCCATCAATATAATCCTTAATAAGGGTAAACTTCTTCGATATAGTGTAGTTGGGAGAATTCAAAAAGATAATAGGACTATCATGCGTGGGTGCAATAGCAACAACTTCATGTTTAACATAAGGAACTATTGCAAGTTCATCTCCATAAGCATAATTCATATTGGCATCTTGGCCACAAGCATAGCAAGCCTCGTCAAAAAGGGATATTTCAAAAGAATCAACGGGATCATAGCAATTATCATAGCACTCATCCTTCGGTAAGCATGAAGGGGGATTAAACAATGTATGAGTTGAAGAGTTACTCTCATTAGAAGGTGGGCATGGGTGATCAATCCGCTTTTCCTCCTTTTGTTCTTCGCTCTCCTCCTCATCTTTTTCATCCAATGAGCTCATAGTTTCATCAACTTCTTCTTCCATAGATTCCTGCAAAATATTAGTCTCTTCTTGGACAGCGGAGACTTTCTTAATAAGCGCATTAATATAGGAATTATATTCATAATTATCATAGCAATATTTTTTGATAGCTAAATTTTCAGGCCTATAAACATCATCATCAAGAGCTTCATACTTTTCAAACAAAGATTCAATTTCATAAGCACCCTTAAAAGCAACAAATTCTTCTATTTGTTCCACATCATAGTAATCATATATACCATTAGCATAAGAAGCTAAGGTTTTATTATCATTAAATTCGCATAAAAAGGGAAGGTGTGGAGCCTTCATCCTAGAGCAACAAGTATAATCATATCTCCAGCATAGTTGCCTAGCATACCAATTCAATATATGAATTTGATCCCATAATAGTTTCCCTTTTGTGTCAAGCGATAATCCCTAAAGTATTCGCGTTGATCCAACGTTACTCCCATTACATAATTGAATGGGGTTTTCTCAGGATTATTAAAGTAGTACATAATATCTTTCACATAACTAGCATCGAGGGTTTTAGGAGGTTCCTCATCTCCATGAGTAGCAAGTACACCTAATTTTTTTGGTATTTCGTGTTCCATATCCATAACTAAAGATAGAGAACAACTAAGAACAGCAAATAAAAATTACTTAGTGATAAAGCAAACAAGCACACACGAGAATATTCACCCCACGCTATTGCTCCCCGGCAACGGCGCCAGAAAAAGGTCTTGATAACCCACAAGTATAGGGGATCGCAACAGTTTTCGATAAGTAAGAGTGTCGAACCCAACGAGGAGCTAAAGGCAGAACAAATATTCCCTCAAGTTCTATCGACCACTGATACAACTCTACGCGCACTTGATGTTCACTTTACCTAGAACAAGTATGAAACTAGAAGTACTTTGTAGATGTTGTTGCATAGGTTTGCAAGATAATAAAGAGCATGTAAATAAAAGGTAGGGGATGTTTAGATAAAGACACAACTAAGTTAGTTTTAGTAAAGAGCTTTTTGTTACGAGAAAGTTATTTGTCCCTAGGCAATCGATAACTAGACCGGTAATCATTATTGCAATTTTATTTGAGGGAGAGGCATAAGCTAACATACTTTCTCTACTTGGATCATATGCACTTATGATTGGAACTCTAGCAAGCATCCGCAACTACTAAAGATCATTAAGGTAAAACCCAACCATAGCATTAAAGTATCAAGTCCTCTTTATCCCATACGCAAACAACCTACTTACTCGGGTTTGAGCTTCTGTCACTCACGCCACCCACCATAAGCGAATCATGAACGTATTGTAACACCCTACAGCAGGGATCCCTCACACTTGCGCGACATGGAGAGCACCATAGGACAACACTAATAATAAAACATGCAACTCAAACCAATCTTGATCATCAAATAGCCCATAGGACAAAACGGATCTACTCAAACATCATAGGATAGTCATACATCATTGGGAAATAATATATAGCGTTGAGCACCATGTTTAAGTAGAGATTACAGCGGGTAAAAGAGAGGTTACACCGCTGCATAGAGGGGGGAAGAGTTTGTGATGATGGCGGTGAAGTTGTTGGTGAAGATTGCGGTGATGATGATGGCCCCGGTGGCGTTCCGGCGCCACCGGAAGAGAAGGGGAGAGGGGGGCCTTCGTATTCTTCTTCCTTGACCTCCTCCCTAGATGGGAGAAGGGTTTCCCCTCTGTTCCTTGGCCTCCATGGCATGGGAGGGGCGAGAGCCCCTCCAAGATTGGATCTGTCTCTCTATCTCTCTGTTTTTGCGTTCTCAGATTCTATCCTTTCACTGTTTCTTATATTCCCGAAGATCCGTAACTCCGATTGGGCTGAAACTTTAACACGATCTCTATCTGTATATTAGCTTTCTTGTGGCAAAATAAGGGCACCAACCACCTTACGGGGTGGCCACGAGGGTCAGGGGCGCCCCCTGCCTTGTGCCCCCCTCGGGCATCGTCTCGCGTGGATTTTTCTTCCCAAAAATCATATATATTCTGAAAAAATCTCCGTCAGTTTTTACCCCGATTGGACTCCGTTTGATATGGATATTCTGCGAAACAAAAAACATGCAACAAATAGGAACTGGCACTGGGCACTGGATCAATATGTTAGTCCCAAAAATAGTATAAAAAGTTGCCAAAAGTATATGAAAGTTGTAGAATATTGGCATGGAACAATCAAAAATTATAGATATCACTACACTACTCTAAGGCAAGCAGTAGAGAGAAGAATAGGCGATATCTGGTGATTAAGGGGGGCTTGCCTGGTTGCTCTGGCTAGGAGGGGTTGTCAACAACGTAGTCGAACGGGGCACCAGCTGCGGCGTCAGTCTCGTAGTCTACCGGAGAGAAGAGGGGGAAGAAACAATGAATATAATGCAAACATATGTATATCGATGCATGACCTGACAAGTAACGGTGCCAGGTATGCCCTAACTCAGTAGCAGGTGATACCCGCGAAGGGGCGAAACAACTGGGAAAGTATACCGGGTGTTTTGCGTTTCTGGACAGATGAACCGGAGGGGGAAAGTTGTGTGTTCGCTATGCTAGGGATTTGTGGCGAATGAACGGGCTATGTATCCGGATTTGTCTCGTCATTCTAAGCAACTTTCATGTACAAAGTTTTTCCATCCGAGCTATGGTTTATTTTATATTGATTTTAAAAGTTTTAAATCATTTCTAAATTTTGTTTTAATCCGAAAATTAAATGTTAAATTGCTATGGGTACACAGAAGTGTACCCACAGAAGGGCCTGTGTGGCTGACCAGTAGGCCCAGTTAACTTGGTCAACTACCCAGTCAGCAGAGACTGACTGGTGGGGCCAGTCAAAGTCAACAGCCCAGTCAGCATTGACTGTTGACCTGGTCAACCTGACAACTGGGTCCCACTGTCATTGGCTGTTTAGTTCATTAACAATAGTTAATTAGGTTAATTAAACATAATTAAGTTAATTAATTAATTAACATTTTATTTATTATTATTATTATTTAAATTCTTTTTTTAATAAACGTTTTGGGGGCTGGGCCCCATGTGTCATTGGCCCATGGCCTTAGCGGGTGCGGGCGAACGGGTGACGGGCGGGCGCTAACGGGCAACCCGAGCGCCATGTCGCCTGAACGCAGGGGCGCACCGGCGAGGATGGGCGGCTCGGGCGCGGCCGCCGGTGCGCAGTAGGGTGTCCGGAGGTGACGACGGCTTGGGTGGTGACACGGCGAGGCGGAGGCGAGGCCATGGCTGAGGTGGCCGGAGCAGGGGAGGCGGTGGCGCAAGGCGAGGCGGTTGGGCGTCGCGGCGGGCGCGT
>NC_041386.1:473588057-473671552 GCF_002162155.2 Triticum dicoccoides | reverse complement strand
CAGCGAGGCGATATAGGATCGAAATTATGTCTAGAGGGAGGGTGATTAGACTACTTGACCAAATAAAAATATAGCCTTTTCCAAAATTTAAGTCTTGGCATATTTTAGCAACTTAGCACAAGTCAAGCAATCAACCTACACATGCAAGTCTAAGAGTATAGCAGAGGAATGTAAAACATTTGCATATGAAGGTAAATGGAGAGGTTTGGAGGGAGCAAACGCAATGTAGACATGGAGATTTTTGGCGTGGTTCCGATAGGTGGTGCTATCGTACATCCACGTTGATGGAGACTTCAACCCACGAAGGGTAACGGTTGCGCGAGTCCACGGAGGGCTCCAGCCACGAAGGGTCCACGAAGAAGCAACCTTGTCTATCCCACCATGGCCATCGCCCACGAAGGACTTGCCTCACTAGGGTAGATCTTCATGAAGTAGGCGATCTCCTTGCCCGTACAAACTCCTAGCTTCAACTCCACAATCTTGACGGAGGCTCCCAAGTGACACCAAACCAATTTAGGAGACACCACTCTCCAAAAGGTAATAGATGGTGTGTTGATGATGAACTCCTTGCTCTTGTGCTTCAAATGATAGTCTCCCCAACACTCAACTCTCTCTCACAGATTTGGATTTTGTGGAAAGATAATTTGAGTGGAAAGCAACTTGGGGAAGGCTAGAGATCAAGATTCATATGGTTGGAATGGAATATCTTGGTCTCAACACATGAGTAGGTGGTTCTCTCTTATAAAATATATGTTGGAAGTGTAGGCACGTTCTGATGGCTTTCCTTACATATGAAGGAAGGGTGGAGGGGTATATATAGCCTCCACACGAAATCTAACCGTTACACATAATTTACCAAACTCGGTGGGACCGAATCAGAAAACTCGGTCAGACCGATTCAGTTCACAATGTGAACGTTAGGCTTTTCGGTGGGACCGACATGTCAAATCGGTGGGAATGATTTCATGAGGGTTAGGGCATAACGTAATCTTGGTGAGACTGATTACACAAACTCGGTAGGACCAACTTTGTTAATAAGCTAACCAGAGAGTTGGTCAGGTAAACTTGGTGGGATCGATTCTCTCATTTTGGTGAGACAGAAACGTTACGAAAGGGAAACAGAGAGTTTGCATTGCGAACTCGCTGGGATCGATCGCTCATCTCGATTGGACCAAAATGTTACGAAGGGAAACAGAGAGTTTGCAATCCCATCTCGGTGAGACCGAGATCCCTATCGATGAGACCGAAATGACTAGGGTTTCTGGCAGTGGCTATGTCAAGTGAACTCGTTGGCGCTAGATAGAACATTTCGGTGGGGCCGAGTTTGACTTTTGGTTTGGGACATATGTGGATATGAGAAAGTGGTTGAGGGTTTTTGGAGCATATCACTAAGCATTTTGAGCAAGTAAGTCATTAAGCAACACCTCATCCCCTTTTAATAGTATTAGCTTTTCCTATGGACTCAATGTGATCTTGGATCACTAAAATGAAAATGTAGAGTCTTGAGCTTGAGGCAATGTGTGTCCTTAGCATTTTGAGGGCTCCACATTCCTAATCCATGCCATGCCAATCATTGAACTTTATTAAATGATCATCTTGAAATAGTATTAGTTCAATGAGCTATATGTTGTTAATAATTACCAAAACCACCTAGGGATAGTTGCACTTTCAATCTCCCCCTTTTTGGTAATTGATGACAACATATAGATCAAAGCTTCGAAAAATGATAATAAGATTTAAATACATCATCGCTTTGAGAAGTATGTGCTAAGAAAGAGCTCCCCCTAAATTTGTGCATTATTTAAAATTTGCTTTTGAATGCAAATGCACGATCAATTAGAATCATGGGTTTCTTTTCCATGTCACATACATCTTGGTGGAGCGCTCAAAATGATAGGAATTAAAACATGCACTCATCACCAAGCAAAGTGAATGATTATATATAGGGATATGAAAGATAATATCATCCAGGCAAACATTAAGTATGATATGATTAAACACATGATCATATAAGTATCTCACACACAGACATAAAAAGTATCAAACGAGCACACACAAAAGTTCAACCAAATAACAAGAGAGACAAAGAAGCAAAACACTCTCTCTCTCTCTCTCTCTCGAAGCCTATGATCTATACATTTCTCCCCCTTTGGCAACAAGTTACCAAAAAGTTTGAAAATGCATAGTGTTATGCGTCTCTCAGGCTTGGTCTTCAGGAGGTGGTGTGGAGAGAACTCCAAGGACGAAGGCATCAGTAGATGTTGTTGGAGCTGGTGGAGTAGTTGTTGGAGGTGGCACTGAAGCTGTGGCTGCTGGTGCAGATGAAGTAGCTCTTGTATCTGGCACTGGCACTGCAGCTGACCCCTAACCTCTTGCACTCGCTAAAAAGCATCTGTAGTTGCCTTCCCTTTCTTCTCCTCTACTTCCTCCTGGAGCCGCTCGACTGCAGTCTGTATCTCAGTCACTTTCAGATCAAGATCATAAAACTTGGTCTCAACGATCCTCTCCAAGCTCTCCTGATTCTGAGTCAGGGTGGCCAAGCCCTTCTCAATCCTCAAAGTTGCCTGAATTAGATAACCTAGCTGATCTTGTTTGCTCTTTAAGAACACATGAGATGCCTCCTCAACACTTAGCATCCTTGCAGTCTTTTCTGCCTTTGCCTTTGCTCTCTTCTCTTGAGCTTGCATTGATGAAGGATCATCCTCATTCATCACATCTGTGTTATCCTTAAATTCCAGGTGCAAAGGTAGATGCTCCTTGTCCAACAAGTAAGTGTCTGTGCCCATCTTGGAGTTGATGAGCACCTAAATGTGTGGAGCATACCCACAAGATCTTTTCTGATCTGCAACAGTCCTCTTGATTGTCTCAACAATCAGACTCATGACCTTGAATTTTTTAGAAACATCAAATATCTGCAGCAAGTTGATTGAATGGCCTCTGATCATCTTGTGATCTCCAGGTTTGGGTAACAGAGTATGCCTCAAGATTGTGTTGATTGTAGGTAGACCAGACAACAAGTAATGCATAGATCCAAGCTTGTGTGTCTCCAAAGCTTTGTCTAGGATCTCCTTGTACATGTTTACCATAGAGTTGTGGTCTTTCTTTTTCTTGGCATACACATCCAAATCATCCTCATGCTCTTCTAGGGCATTGATCAACTTGGCCCACTCATCAACCGTTGATTGGTACCTTGTACCCTCAGACATCCAAACAATTCTACCATCTGGATAGAAATGAGCTGTAGAATAGAACTAGATAATGATCTCATCATTCCATTTGGTAAGCTTTTGTCCCACAAACTTATCAATACCACATGATTTGAAGCTCTCATGTACACCGGGAAAATAATCTTCATTCTTATCAATGAATTCCCAATCAACCCATTTCATATCATAGACTATAGGCTTCTTGTCCAGCAGAATGGTCTCAGAGAAATCCTGTTGTTCCTTGGTGTGGAACCTATAGTCCATTGCAGTCCTCCTCCTCACAGCATATGGATCAGACTGTCTCCAAAGTATCAGTCCCGCATCCTTCCTGATGTTCATATCCTCAGCCACTGGATGAGTGTCATTGTGTTCTGGAATCTTTGGTTTCAGTTTCCTCAGCACTTGGGCTTCTGCATCTTCTTCTTCAACTTCAGGCATTGGGGCCTTGTTCTTCTCTTCAGCTGGGATGTTCCTGGTGCTTCTCTTAGGCTTAGAAGGCTTCTGAGCTTGAGCAGCAGCCTTGGGGAAGTCTTGGGCTTTGAAGTGGCAGCCCCTGACTTAATGGCATCCCCCATAAGCTTCTGGGACTTGGGTGCTGGTGCAGCATCCTCTTTCTCTTCATCTTCTTTTGGATCTCTCATTATAGAGGATCTACCAATGACTCTGGCAGTGGTCTTCTTGACCCTCTCTTTCCTTTTCTTACCCTCTCTAGCAGCCTTTTCAGTTGGCTTAGAGATTTCAGTAGTTGAGGCCTTAGCCTTTAATGTTGGCACCCTCTTGGCAGGGATCTTCTTATGTCGTCCAGGCTTTGTTATTGCAGCAGTGCCATATTCTTTCTTCAGCGCTTTCTTTTTGGAGCTAACTTCCTCCTCTGTAGCCACATGGTCCTCATCCTCAGAATTTGAGTTTTTCTTCTTCCTTGATCTGCTGGCTGCCTTGGGCAAATTACTGGGAGTGCTCCTGCTGCCCTCATCATAGCTGCTTGAGGGACTAGTGCCCTCACTCATTTGCACTTTCTCTTCTGACTTGTTCTGAATATCACTTTGGTCAGACATCTTGGCAAGCAAACTGATAGCAAACCCTGTGAATACATATAGATGACTAGAATAGATGAGCATCACAAAGTGCAGAACTTTTGCAAAACAAATGAGTCAAAAACTTATTTTTAGTTCTCCACAGAAATCATTTCGGAGCTACCGATTTGTTAAACTCGGTGATATTGAAGCAACTGTTGGAGTCTAAACTAGTGAACTCGGTCAGATCGAGTCACAGTTCGGTGGCTCCAAGATTGCTAGGGTTTCATAGAGAGTCGAATTCGGTCACACCGATTTGCAATTTTCAGTCAGACCGAAAAGCGCATGTGCAATGGCCAAAGCCAAATTGGTGGGACCGATTTCTACAACTCGGTCGGTTCGAGATGAGTTCGGCGGAGACCTAACCCTAAATTTTCGAATCAAACCTTCTCTGGATAGATTGATTTCATACATGGTAATGATCATGGAAAAGCAATGTGCTAGGAATAGGAGTAGGGATTAGCATACAAGATCGAACTCATACCCTAATTCGGCGGGAGTTCGCTACGGCGACAACGGCGGGGCATAATCCCATTGACGGTGATGGAAACCAGTGGCGGGAGGTCGCTGGCGACGAGGAGACGATCTGGAGACCCGAGGCGGCATAGCAGGACACGCGCGGGCTGAGGAGGTTTGAAGAAATTTCCAAAGTCTCACCCGTGGGTATAAATATCCTGACCCTGTCGGTGTGACCGAGTGGAACAACTCGGTGGCACCGAGATGCAGAATCACAAGCGGTTACTGCAACTCGGTGTGACCTAAAAGTTCAAATCGGTTGCACCGAGATTGAAAACCTAGATCAACTCAGTGAACTCGGTGTGACCGAAGTGGATGGATCGGTCAGACCGAAATGCACAGAGATGTTTCGGAAGTTTAAGTCTATGACGAATCAGGGACTCCGAGTGCTCCTCACACAGAGTGGTTCGAATCTGACTTGATCAAACTTTTTGATGTAGCATGAATAGAGTTTGAGACGAGAAAAGCATATATAGCTAGAGGAGGTTCTTAGGCATTCTTGTCCATCCACTTGGCAAAAGAGAAAAAGCCAAACAATCAAAATAACAAGTGGATGTCCTCGAATGAGTAAAATATGCAATCAACATGCTCGCACAATAAAATGGCAAATGGAATATGTGGCAAAGAATTCACAAACACTCTAGCATCTATCAAGCAATTGGTGATGACTAGGTCATCTATATATGAGTATATTGACTTAGGAGTCAAATGAGAATATTTGATCGTAGGTCATACTCACCGTTTAAGCACAAGTGGGGTTACCACTTTTACATAAAGTATTGTTGTGTTCACACCATTAGAGTTGCTTTAGCTCAATTGATTAGAGTAAAGCTCCCTCTAGATGTGATATCCCCCCTAAGAGGGATGAACTAACCTTGGGTTTTGTCGATGATGACTTCATGTAGATGTTGAAGATGTGGATGCTCAATGTTGATGTAGATCATTCGGAGCAATCCATTGGAGTGAGTTGCACTTTCAATACCTACACGGGTTAGTCCCACAAGGAACAAACAAGGATATTGAGGGAGTCCTGGATTAGGGGGTGTCCGGATAGCTGGACTATACCTTCGGCCGGACTCCTGGACTATGAAGATACAAGATTGAAGACTCTGTCCTGTGTCCGGAAGGGACTTTCCTTGGCGTGGAAGGCAAGCTTGGCGATATGGATATGTAGATCTCCTACCATTGTAACCGACTCTGTGTAACCCTAGCCCTCTCCGGTACCTATATAAACCGGAGGGTTTTAATCCATAGGAGGAAAAACAATCATACCATAGGCTAGCTTCTAGGGTTTAGCCTCCTTGATCTCGTGGTAGATCTACTCTTGTACTACCCATATCATCAATATTAATCAAGCAGGACGTAGGGTTTTACCTCCATCGAGAGGGCCTGAACCTAGGTAAAACATCGTGTCCCCTGCCTCCTATTACCATCCACCTTAGACGCACAGTTCGGGAACCCCTACCCGAGATCCGCCGGTTTTGACACCGACATTGGTGCTTTCATTGAGAGTTCCTCTGTGTCGTCACTTTTAGGCCCGATGGCTCCTCCGATCATCAACGACGATGCGATCCAGGGTGAGACTTTTCTCCCCGGACAGATCTTCATATTTGGCGGCTTTGCACTGCGGGCCAATTCGCTTGGCCATCTGGAGCAGATCGAAAGCTACGCCACTGGCCATCAGGTCAGATTTGGAAGTTGAAACTACACAGCGGACCTCCGCGGAGACTTGATCTTCGACGGATTCGAGTCGTAGCCGAGCGCGCCGCACTGTCACGATGGGCATGATCTAGCTCTGCCGCCGAACAGTGCCTTGGAGGCCACACCCGCATCAGCTCCGACCCTTAATTCAGAGCCAACTGCGCTAATCGAGGATGGGTGGTTGGACACCGCCTCAGGGGCTGCAATCTCTATGGCGATCGAGCCGAACACCAGCCCTATTTTCTGCGAAGCCCGTGACTCCAAGGAGCCGGACTCCTCTCCAGACTCCGAGCCCTCTGCGCCCCTACCGATCGAACCCGATTGGGCGCCGATCATGGAGTTCACCGCCGCGGACATCTTTCAGCACTTGCCCTTCGGTGATATTCTGAATTCACTAAAGTCTCTCTCTTTATCAGGAGAGCCCTGGCCGGACTATGGTCAACAAGTTTGGGATCCGGATGATGAAATTCAAAGCCCACCCACCACCCACTTCGCAGCCACTGTCGATAATTTAAACGACGTGCTCGACTTCGACTCCGAAGACATCGACGGTATGGACGACGATGTAGAAGATGAACATGAACCAACGCCTATAAGGCACTGGACAGCCACCTCATCTCATGATGTATACATGGTAGACACACCCAAAGGAAGCGACGACGAGGAACACAGGGATGCAACGAGGGATCGTTCACTCGAAAAGCAATCAAAGTGGCGACGTAAGCGCCACTCCAAGCCCCGCCTCGACAGAGACAGTAGCCATACAGACCCAGCCATAGAGCAGGACGAGCCAGTGGATGACGAACATGCCTTCGAGCAACCGTCCGAACAGGGCAACTTGGATAAACAAACCGAACACCCCGTCCCCGGAAAAAACAACAGTCTGGACGACCTTACGCCGGATAGGCTCATGGAGCAGAAGAACCTCCATGAAAGGCTCGTCGCCACTGCACGTAGCCTGAAAAAGCAGAAGCGGAAGCTCAAAACCGCGGAAGATGCACTCAGAATCAGATGGAGCAAAGTACGCAACACCGCAGACAAATATGGCGGCAGTCGCCGCACAAAAATCTATCCAAAGCGAAAGCTACTGCCTGAATTTGACGAGGAGGCTTTAGAGCCCCCGCAGTCAAAAAATAGGAAAGCCACCCAGTCGTATAGACGACCGCATGGCCAGCATGGAGCGGCAAGCGGGGCCGCACACAAGCCAGCACGCGATCCACCAAAGGATCCACATCAAAAAGATGTCCCAGCCAGATCTATCTACGGGCCAAGAAAGCAAGCTCTAGTAAGTAATGCAACACAACAAATATCCGAACATCACGGCACACCCAAATACAGGGGTGCCGCACACCCCCTATGTTTCACAGATGAGGTGCTGGACCATGAATTTCCAGCGGGATTCAAGCCTGTAAACATAGAGGCGTACGACGGAACAACAGACCCTGGGGTCTGGATCGAGGATTATATTCTGCACATACACATGGCCAGAGGAGATGACCTCCACGCCATAAATTACTTACCCCTCAAGCTTAAAGGGCCAGCCCGACATTGGCTCAAAAGCCTTCCCGAAAACACCATTGGAAGTTGGGAAGAGCTTGAGGATGCTTTCCGGGCAAATTTTCAAGGGACCTATGTCCGCCCTCCGGATGCAGACGATCTCAGTCACATAACTCAACAGCCCGGAGAGTCAGCCCAGAAATTCAGGAACATATTTCTTACTAAAAAGAATCAGATAGTCGACTGTCCGGACGCCGAAGCCCTAGCAGCTTTTAAGCATAACGTTCGAGACGAATGGCTCGCCAGACACCTCGGCCAAGAAAAGCCAAGAACAATGGTTGCATTAACAAGCCTCATGACCCGCTTTTGCGCAGGAGAGGACAGCTGGTTGGCAAGATGTAGCACCAGCGACCCAAGTACATTCGAAGTTAGGGATGGAAACGAAAAACCCCGACGCAGCAAGGACCAGCGCCGGAATAAGGGAAACACCCCAAAGAGCACGGCGGTCAACACCAGATTCAATAGCTCGCGGCAGAATCAGAGAGAGCCGCCCCTCAAGGATAACAGGGGCGAGCTATCCAACTTAAACAAAATCTTGGACAAGATATGTCAAATACACAGTACTCCCGGGAAGCCTGCGAACCATACCCACAGAGATTGTTGGGTTTTCAAGCAATCCGGCAAACTCAACGCCGAACACAAGGGGCTCGACACACCAAGTGAGGACGACGACGAACCCCATAAGCAAAGCACCAGGAAACAAAAGGATTTCCCACAAGAAGTCAAAACAGTAAACTTACTTCACGTGATGAACAGAATGGCGCCAACAGAGATACGCGCCATACGGCCCATCCCAAAGGAGTCTCGCAATGGTTGTTAAAACCGATCACCTTTGACCATCAGGATTACTCTAGAAGTATCCGGAACGCAGGCTGGACTGCCTTGGTATTAGATCCAATAATCGGCGGACTCCACTTTACAAATGTCCTGATGGACGGCGGCAGTGGTCTAAACCTGTTATACCAGGACACAATCCGCAACATGGGGATAGACTCAACAAAAATTTGCCATAGCAAAACCTCCTTTCAAGGGGTAACGCCAGGCCCGGATGCCCATTGTATGGGTTCTCTCCGGCTAGAAGTTATGTTCGGCTCCCCCGATAACTTCCGTCGCGAACAGCTAACTTTCCACATCGCCCCGTTCTCAAGTAGCTATCAAGCACTGCTGGGGCACAAAGCTATCGCCCGCTTTAACGCAATACCGCATTGTGCATCTCTTACGCTTAAGATGCCCGGTCCACGAGGCATCATCTCATTAAAGGGAAAACATTGAGTGTTCCTCCCGCGTGGAAGACAGTGCGGCTGCCTTGACAGCCCCACAATAAAGCGGCTTCACCAGCCAAAGCACCTAAACAGGTCGTCAAGACCACGGACACGGCTAGACGAGTCCGGCATAAACATACAATTGATAAAGGCTTAATAGCCGTATACCCCTGTACTAGGGGCTCCGCGCATATAAAACAAGAGACAATAAAGCTCAATTTTACCCATTTCGATTTATACTTTGTTTATTTAGTATAACTCATGTTTGGCATGATCTTTCTTTAACTAAGTTCCTCTCTTTTACAGATGAACACCGTGCTACGCCCGTCTAGGATACGGCACAACGGAGACACATGCGCAGACGTGCAGCAGGGACCCGTTCCAAGGATTCTTTTCAGATTAAGACCCTGCGTAAAACTTTTTTACTGTCTCTTGTTGATACACATCCCCTGGTTTCTCGGTATAACCAAGGAGGAGGTTGGCGTTTTGGCATGTGGCCACGTCAGAGTTTTGCGCGTACCTGGACACTAGGGGCTTATTACTAAGGGCGTTATCCCGCCCGCCCTCATAAAGACCGAATACCTTAGGGAGTGTTCGGAGTTGCGAGTTTGGCCTTATATGCATTAGCTCCGAATCATGTCTTTGGTCAAATGTTGGGTTTGCCCGGCTCCTGTGTTTTGCTACCTTACATTCCGCTCTATCGGCTAAGGCGGCACTAGGAGAACTACTGCGATTGTGCCCCGGTTCGGCCAGGCGAGCACCTCAGTAGAGAAAGACGAAAACTGATTGTCATGATATAGCGTGAGACTGGTCAACCACTCGATGACTTACCGGAATCTTTAGGATTCCTCCGCATTAACGAAGGGCCGCTTCCCGGCCAGGCACATACGCGCCTCGAGTTCGGGCGAGCGCAGGCGCCACCAGGGGCTATATAAGTAGCCTCACTATCAAACTCCTATGGCTAAGTGAAAGTGATAAAGCATCATAGTCCGATTGCCTAGTTCGCTGCGCTATCACCTCCTTTGTAGGACCAGGACGTTGGATCAAGTGCGAAAATGCGCCTTCTGCGAACACCCCCGCATTATGTACGTGGGGGCTGAAGCCGACGACTACCATCTTTTAGATTATATATACATATATGTTAAACGGCTGCACAGGAGGTATTATAATACTTGCAGGCACAAGTATAAAAAGCTTCTACAATTTATCAAAATATTGTTTTACAATAATATATGCTATTCGAATATAGTATCCTTCGAGCACTGCGTCTCTATTAAACGAGCGCCTTGCAGAACTTCCTGAAAATAGTGCTCGGCAGGTACTCGGCTTCCATCCGAGTCTGGGGATGCAACAGTGGTGGCCTCCATTTCCGCCCAGTATGTCTTGACACAGGCAAGAGCCATCCACGCACCCTCTATGCACGCTGACCTCTTCATCGCATTGATATGCGGCGCCGCACCAAGGAACTGCTGCACCAAGTAGAAATAACTTTTCGGCTCTGGCCTCTCTGGCCACAAATGACTCATGACATACTTCATGGCGAGTCCGGACAACCTATTTAGCTCGTCCCATTCGGCCAAACGATCGGCTAATGACAACGGACGCTCCGGATTGTGGAACTGCGACCAAAAGAGCTTTTACACTTCGCGATCTTGTTGATCTCGGAAGTGTTCGGCCGCATCTGTGGCACTCGCTGCCAAATCCAGATAGGTGTCCGCCGTACTCCACATCCGGTCTAACGGAGCATGTTTAGGATCACAGAACTTCCTCCGCAGCATAAAGGGCTTTCCAGCCGCGATCTCTCCGGCCTGACGCGGCTCCTCCTTCATAGCTCTCATCGCAGAGCGAGCATCCTTGGCATCGGCAACGGCCTTCTCCAGGTCCGTCTGTTCCGCCCGATCTTATTTTTCAAGAAGATTGCAACGGTCAGCAGCGTTCTTCAGCTTCACGGCCATCTCGGCCATTTCCTTCTTGCTTCGGCAGTGAGCAGCCTGTTCGGCTTTCAGCTCTTCAATTGCCTTTCCGGCAGCCGCATCACTTTTCCTGGCTTGCTCCTTGGCTCGGGCAAGTTCCGCCCGAAGATTCTCCATGGCAGCAGCACCATCTACATCAAGCGCACACATTGTAAGATACTGGCATAAAGCTCCTCTTACCAGGTGTCGCCGGAGGAATTACATACCTTGTGCCTCGTCAAGCCGCTTGTTGACAAGCGCGATGTCGGCATCTGCCACGTCAAGTTGCCGCTTTAGCTCGGCAAATTCATCAGTCCGGCTTGACACCGGACACTTCTCCACCTACGTATTAAAGGCGGCATATTAGACCTGGGATTATGATCCTCTGCGCGCTGTCACTTTTGACAATGCACAGAGTCTCAGGGGCTACTATCTACACAGGGTGCATCTTATTTATGCGCAACTGTCCAAAAAGGGTACATTATTTTGCGTACCTCAAAACCTGTCAGTAAACTCCTGACGGCCTCATGCAATCCGCTCTCCGCGGATGAAATCCTCTCAATCACCGTACCCATCAATGCACGGTGCTCCTCTGAGATAGATGCTCGCCCTAGCAGATCCTTCAGCTCCTCCGACCATGCACCAGACGGTGCCGGACTCGTCCGATGGCCCTTTTCGAAGGCCGGACATGGAGGGCTTTGGGGGGCCATATGACTACCTTCCGGCCCTGCCGGATTAGGAGAAACCCTCCGCGACGATACCTCAGGATCGCCCACCTCGCAAGGCGGTACGGCAGGGGGAGGCGTTCCGCTCTCCATCATTTCAGAAAGAAGATCCCCCGAAGACGAGCTCTGCTGAGAAGGGCTAAGGTCCGAGCTACAAGGTAAATTTTCGATTACTCTTCTCAGATATAACGCAAGGATTTCTCTCATTTCTTAAAAAGAAAAACTCCTCTCTACTTACGGCTCGGTGGAGGGCTGATCCCCTTGAGGGCATAATTCGGCCGAAGTATCCCCCAGCGCAGGACCCTCTGACGAAGATTTCTTCCCCCGCTTTGAGGCCATGGTCTCCGGGTCGTCAGAGGCGGTCCTCTTCTTCCCCTGAGGAGAGGAATTTTCGATTCCTTCCTTCCAGACAACCTTCTTCGAGGAGGCTGTAGCTTCCTGGTCCCCTCCCTCGCTTTCCTCCGAAGGCACAACCTCCAACATCCTGACTAGCACGAGATCCGGTGTGGTCTCGGGGAGGGGGGCGGACACCTGATTAGCTTTGCTTTCGCTATCCACTCCTGTCTAAAGGACAGCTCTTTTAGGGGCAATTTTATGATAAATATACGGATAGTGAGTCCGGGCACAAGGCTACTTACTTGAGTATCCGGACGATTGCAGCTCAGACCTGCGTCCTCTGTAGAATCCGGACACACTACTTGTGGTCCGAAGAACAATTTGTACATATCCACGGGTGTCATGCCAAGAAAATGTTGGAGAACTCGTGGTCCCTCCGGGTTGAACTCCTACAGGCAGAGGGGGCGACGTTTGCAGGGCAGAACTCGGCAAATTAACATAACCTGCGTCACCACGACCAGACGTATGTCTCTTTCTAGGAGATCTCGGATGCGGCCCTGCAACAGGGGCATGTCCTTTGCCGAGCCCCAGTCCAGCCCCTTATTGACCCATGACGCCAGTCGTGGCGGGGGACCTGAGCGGAAAGCAGGCAGCGCCACCCACTTGGTGCTCCTGGGAGCTGTGATATAAAACCACTCTCGTTGCCATAAGCTGGACTCCTCTTGAAAAGAGACCTCGGGCCATGGAGCACCAGCATTCTTGCTTATAAAAGCACCTCCGCACTCCGCGTGCCGTCCCTCGATCATCTTCGGCTCTACTTTGAAGGTCTTGAGCCATAGTCCGAAGTGAGGAGTAATACGGAGGAAGGCTTCACACACGACGATGAATGAGGAAATATGGAGGATGGACTCCGGAGCTAAGTCGTGAAATTCCAGCCCATAATAAAACATGAGCCCCCTCACGAAGGGATCCGTCAGGAAGCCTAGCCCCCGAAGGAAGTGAGACATGAACACCACACTCTCACCAGGCTTGGGAGTGGAAATAACCTGCCCTTGAGCAGGCAGCCTATGCGAGATTTCGCGGTCAAGAACCTGGCCTCTCTCAACTTCAGCACGTCCTCCTCTGTGACGGAGGAGGGCATCCATCGGCCTCGAAGGTCGGAACCGGACATTGTCGAAGGTCCGAAGCGCCTGAAATCTGGAGCCTTGGGTGTTGGAACTCGAGGAGAAGGGCGAACTCATTTGAGATTGAAAGAAAGGAGTAAGGCCTTGGTCTCTTTATAAGAGGTTGAATACCAAGGGCCCTCCCCGTGACCGTTTGGGACTCGCCTTTGATCAAGAAAACATACCAACGGGTACGGTTGGGTTACCCACGCCCGTATTGATGAGAATCCCGGAATAAGGGGACACGATCTCTGCTTTGACAAGACGTGTCAAGGAAACCGCCTCGCTAAACGCGCTGAGGTGGGACAGTAAAACAATTCGAATAAAGACTTGGTCGTGGTGTGATGTCACGCTACGGAATACGTCAGAAGATTAGATTTGTGTAAATATTATTCTCTCTATGGCAATATGTGGAAACTTATTTTGCAGAGCCGGACACTACCTTTGTGTTCAAAATCTTCTATGAAGTACTTGGAGGAGGAACCCGCCTTGCAATGCCGAAGACAATCTGCGCGCCGGACTTGTCGTCATTGAAGCCTGGTTCAGGGGCTACTAAGGGAGTCCTGGATTAGGGGGTGTCCGGATAGCTGGACTATACCTTTGGCCGGACTCCTGGACTATGAAGATACAAGATTGAAGACTTCGTCCCGTGTCCGGAAGGGACTTTCCTTGACGTGGAAGGCAAGCTTGGCGATACGGATATGTAGATCTCCTACCATTGTAACCGACTCTATGTAACCCTAGCCCTCTCCGGTGCCTATATAAACCGGAGGGTTTTAGTCCATAGGACGAAAAACAATCATACCATAGGCTAGCTTCTAGGGTTTAGCCTCCTTGATCTCGTGGTAGATCTACTCTTGTACTACCCATATCATCAATATTAATCAAGCAGGACGTAGGGTTTTACCTCCATCGAGAGGGCCCGAACCTGGGTAAAACATCATGTCCCCTGCCTCCTGTTACCATCCGCCTTAGACGCACAGTTCGGGACCCCCTACCCAAGATCCGCCGGTTTTGACACCGACAGATATCCATAGACATAGAGTGATGTTCATATAAGATGATATCCATGAAGGCAATAAGTTACCTTGTCCCTTGTCTTACCAACAAGAGGGTTTGTGACTCCTTGAATTAGTGCAAGATGTGGAAGTTGTTTGCACTTGTCCTCGCCAAAATGATATGAGTGAAGTATGTTGGTGGAGTCACCCTCAAGAACTCTCTAGTTCTTCTTCTTCGGGATCCACATCATCTTGATGGGAATCCTTGGAGTTGTAGTCGTACTTGATGAAGTAGAACTTGATGTAGTCTTGGGAACCCACTTGACCAAGGCCTTAGGAGCTTCTTCAAATGCATCAATCTCCTCTTGAAGCTTGTCCTCGACTTTTTGCTTGTGGTCTTATGATGGAAGATCATCTTGAGCTTGTGTCCCTTGGAAAGAAGTAGGATCATACTTCTCTTCTTGAGGAACAAACTTCGTCTTGGGGCATTGATCTTCTTCCCACTCAACTCCATTGGCATTGAACTTTCGTTCAAAACCAATACCTTGATTCTTCCGGTGCCTTCCTTGCTTGCGTACAATTTCCTCAAATTGCTTACTTCCGGCAAGCCTCTTGTAAACACCTTTCTCTATAATTCCCTTCAATAAGCTATTTTCTTGCTCAAGTGTAACTTGGCTAAGAGAATCATTAGTGGCATCAAGAGAACTACTAGAAGCAACAACATTGGATTTTAACATGATTATTGTTACTACTAGAAGAAGAATCTTTTTTACTCTTGTTGCTAGATTTAGCTTGTGGCATGTAAGTAGACAAGAGTAAACGCTTGGCAATGTAAGAAGAACTTTTCTTGCGAAGATCATCATTGATTTCTTTTAAGAACACATGCTCTTGCTCAAGGTTGAGCTTTTCGAAGCGTAACTTCTCATGAGTCTTTAAAAGCTCTCGTTGATCTTCCAAGGTAGTTTCATGAGCTAACTTAAGATTTTTCAGCTCTTTAGTTAGACGCTCAATCTCCCTCTTATCATCATCATTTGTTTTATCTTGATTAGCATGATTAGTAGCAAGTTCATCATAGTTTTCATCACTAGAGTTGTCAACAAGTAAATCATCATCACCTAGCAAATTATCTTCATCACTATTGAAATCAACATACTCGGGGTGTGATACCTTTGGGCCTTTGGCCATGGAGCATCTTCCAATTCCTTCATTTGGTGAGTCAAAATATGTCGTAGGAGTTGGTTGACACAAGTGCTAGACCGACAACACCTCCATCTTGAGTATATTCAGAGTCGTAGTGATAACTTCTCTCGGAGTGATTGTTGGAGTCGGAGCCGGATACCCATTCACCAACATGAGCTTGATGTCTTCGTTTTGTGTAGATCCTTGATGACTTGTCCTTCCTTTCTGAATCCTTGCTTCTCCGTGATGTTCTTTGTTCATAACGATCATCTCTACTCCTTCTCTCTCTTGGTGGTGATTCTTCTCTTCTACTTCTCATTTTTGGTGAATCTTCTCTTCTTTTGTAGGGGGTCGTACACTCATTGGAGTAGTGTCCGGGTCTTCCACAATTGTAGCAATTTCGTTCACGACTCGAAGATCTTTTGTCATTGTATGACCTTGACCTGGAACTTCTTTCCTTGCTTCTACTCTTATAGAACTTGTTGAAGTTCTTCACCGTTAGGCTCAATTCTTCATTGAAGGCTTGTTTCTCACTTGATGATGTAGGAGCATCACATGAGGCTTTGTAAGCACCACTTGACTTGTTGTGAAGCTCTTCCTTATCCTTGAGTGACATCTCATGAGCAACAATTCTTTCAATGACTTCTGTTGGCTTGAGATCTTTGTAGTTGGGCATCATTTGGATCAATGTGCACATGGTATCATATTTTTCCATCCAAGGCTCTTAGGATCTTCTTGATGATGAATCTATCGGTCATCTCTTCACTTCCTAAGTCGGCAATCTCACTTGTGATGAGAGCAAGCCTAGAGTACATTTCAGTGACACCTTCACCATCCTTCATTTTGAACTTGTCAAGTTGACTTTGAAGCACATCCAATTTGGATTCCTTGACGGAGTCGGTACCCTCATGCATATCAATCAAAGTATCCCAAATTTCCTTTGCATTCTCAAGACGGCTGATTTTGTTGAATTCTTCGGGACACAATCCGTTGAAGAGGATATCGCAAGCTTGAGCGTTGTATTGCAGCATCTTCAACTCTTCCGCGCTAACTTCACGGTTTGGTTCTCTCCCATCAAAGAATTCACCTTACAAGCCAATACACATAATAGCCCAAACGGCGGGGTTATGTCCAAGAATATGCATTTTCATCTTATGCTTCCAACTAGCAAAATTAGTACCATCAAAGTAAGGACCTCTACGGTGGTAATTTTCCTCGCTAGACGTCATACTCTCCTAGGTCGTGAAACCAAGGCTATGATCACCAAAGCTATGGAAATCGAGGCAAATGGAGACCAAGGCTCTGATACCACTTGTAGGATCAACAGTATATCTAGAGGGGGGTGATTAGACTACTTGACCAAATTAAAATCTAGCCTTTTCCCAAATTTAAGTCTTGGCAGATTTTAGCAACTTAGCAAAAGTCAAGCAATCAACCTACACATGCAAGTCTAAGAGTATAGCGGCGAAATGTAAAACATTTGCATATGAAGGTAAAGGGAGGAGTTTGGAGGGAGAAAACGCAATGTAGACACAGAGATTCTTGGCGTGGTTCCGATAGGAGGTGCTATCGTACATCCACATTGATGGATACTTCAACCCACGAAGGGTAACGGTTGCGCGAGTCCACGAAGGGCTCCACCCACGAAGGTTCCACGAAGAAGCAACCTTGTCTATCCCACCATGGCCATCGCCCACGAAGGACTTGCCTCATTAGTGTAGATCTTCACGAAGTAGGCGATCTCCTTGCCCGTACAAACTCCTTGGTTAACCTCCATAATCTTGACGGAGGCTCCCAAGTGATACCTAACCAATCTAGGAGACACCACTCTCTAAATGGTAATGGTGTGTTGATGACGAACTCCTTGAGCTTGTGCTTCAAATGATAGTCTCCCCAACACTCAACTCTCTCGCAGGTTTGGATTTGGTGGAAATATGATTTGAGTGGAAAGCAACTTGGGGAAGGCTAGAGATCAAGATTCATATGGTTGGAATGGAATATCTTGGTCTCAACACATGAGTAGGTGGTTCTCTCTTAGAAAATATATGTTGAAGTGTAGGCACGTTCTGATGGCTTTCCTTACTTATGAAGGAAGGGTGGAGGGGTATATATAGCCTCCACACAAAATCTACCTGTTACACACAATTTACCAAACTTGGTGGGACCGAATCAGAAAACTCGATCAGACCGATTTGGTTCAAAATGTGAACGTTAGGCTTTTCGGTGGGACCGACATGTCAACTCGGTGGGACCGATTCCATTAGGGGTAGGGCATAACGTAATCTCGGTGAGACCGATTACACAAACTCGGTAGGACCGACTTTGGTAATAAGCTAAATAGAGAGTTGGTCAGGCAAACTTGATGGGACCGATTCGCTCATTTCAGTGAGACCAAAACGTTACGAAAGGGAAACAGAGAGTTTGCATTGCGAACTCGGTGGGAGCGATCGCTCATCTCGGTTGGACCAAAACATTATGAAGGGAAATAGAGAGTTTGCAATCCCATCTCGGTGAGACCGAGATCCCTATCGGTGAGACCGAAATGACTAGGGTTTCTGGCAGTGGCAATGTCAAGTGAACTCGTTGGCGCCGGATAGAACATTTTGGTGGGGCCGAGTTTGACTTTTGGTTTGGGACATATGTGGATATGAGAAAGTGGTTGAGGGTTTTTGGAGCATATCACTAAGCATTTTGAGCAAGTAAGTCATTAAGCAACACCTCATCCCCTTTTAATAGTATTGGCTTTTCCTATGGACTCAATGTGATCTTGGATCACTAAAATGAAAATGTAGAGTCTTGAGCTTGAGCCACTGTGTGTCCTTAGCATTTTGAGGGGTCCATATTCCTAATCCATGCCATGCCAATCATTGAACTTTTAGAAATGATCATCTTGAAATAGTATTAGTTCAATGAGCTATATGTTGTTAGTAATTACCAAAACCACCTAGGGATAGTTGCACTTTCAGGCGAGCAGCAGCGCGGCGGCGATGGTGAGCGTGGGCCACGGAGCCGTGGCCCTGGGCAGACAAGGCCCAGGCGGGCGCGGGCGACGCGCATGTGCGGTGGAGCGGGGGGAGCGAGGAGCGGGCGGCTGCGGCGAGCAGGGGGAGGGGTCCGTGGGCGCGGGCCGGCAGCAAGGAGGCGGAGGGAGCCGGGGCGCGGAGCTGCAGCGTTAGGCGACGGCGGGACTGGATGGAGGAGAGGTCGGGCCTCACCGTGGGGCTGTAGGGTCCGGGGCAGTGGGGGTTGAGGAGGAGGATGGAGACGACCGGGCGACGGGGAGGCGAGCGGTGATCCGGCGGGGGAGGCGTCGGGTGATGCCCCGATCCAGATCGGGATCGGGGGAGGGGGCGAACGTGGGTGGGGGAGTGGGCGACGGGGGTTAGGTTTCCCCCCTGGTGGGGGATATGGAGGGGGAAGTGGGGCGCCTGCTGGGCCGGCCTGGCTAGCCCAGTGGCCAGCTGGGCCGAAGCCCTGTGAGGTGGGGGGTTCCTTTTACTTTTACTTTCTTTTTCTTTTTTCCTTTTTATTTATTTATTTTTCTTTACTGTTTTAATTCATTTTAACGTTTTTAGGCATTCTGTAATATTGTGGTTCCTTCACCATAAATGCCTAAGCATTAATTGTCACACTTCGAACATTTTTGTTTTAATGTTTGAAAACTTTGGTTGTTTGCCATTAATTCAAATTTGAATTTGAAACGTTTTGGGACTAACGCGTTATTATCAACAGTAATCGAGGTGACGTGACATCATTAACATGGGATTATTGTAGTTTAATTATCCGGGTGTTACAATAATATATGTTGGTTTGGTATCCTGTTATCAAGTGATTGTGTGCTAGATGATATAATCTCTCGGCGAGTGGCGGACCTAGGAACTGAGTAATGGGGATGCCATACATACAAAATTTGGGGAAGTTACACTACAGTAATTTTTGCTTAAACATCATTGTAAATCCAATAGATCGTCCAAAATAGCATTAAGTTGCTAGAAAGTTAATGTTAAGTAGCACTCCCTCTGTAAGGAAATGATCTAAATGCTCTTACATTTCTTTATAAAGAGATTATATAATATAGCCAAAAAAAATGGGGAGTGGGCGGGGGGAGTGCCAGGGCGATCGACGGATCAGGGGCCGCAGAGGTCAACTAATTTTTTGAGTTTACGAAATTTGTTTGAGTAGTTTTTTTTAACTCTCTCCAAACAAATTTTTTGCATAGGAAGTTGAAGATGTTCTAAGGGCCTGTTCTGCTCTTCTCCCGCTCCACGCTTCACAAAATCCTGAAGCAGATACGAGCCGAACGAAAAAGCAGCTAGAAGCTAGCTTCAGGAAGCAGAGATCGATCGTAGTGTAAAATCGTGAAGCGGCCTCGGCCCAGCTCCACCGATTTGTGAAGCTGGAGTTGGCCGATATTACAAGCGAACTGCCACCGCCAAGTCATACGAGCCGAACCGGTACGCTCGATAAACTGATCGTTCCACGTTCCCTCGACTGTGCTCCCTCGCTACTCCTCTACAAGGCCGATTTTGGGCTGCCTCCAGTCGGCCCAACTAGCCCAAACATGCCACAGCCCTCCTAGCTGGGCTTTTCCATTGCTGCTTGGAGTGAGAAGCTATTCTGAAAAGGTGAATTTGTGAAGTTTTGGAAAGCTACAGGACATCAGAACAGGCCCTAAGTTTGTTTTCTTTTTATTTTGAAATCGGAATCGCGCGGTTCTAATTCGGCACGTGCTGGCCGTGGCGTACTGCCGCAGTGGGTCTCTGGGAGCATGTAGCCCACGGAGTTATTAGCATGTCGCAATTTTTCTCTTTCATCAAGCAGAGATCAGCGGATCAATGAGCAACACGTCAGTACTTGACCACACATGGTTTGGTAGCTGGGCCTGCTGCACCCGTGCTACGGCACCGCCACTGGCGCGTGGGCCCGCTCCTCGGATCTTCTCATTCTCGGATTCTCCGTCTCCTTGGAATTTTGAATTCTCGCTATTTACTGTCGGAGAGAATACGGACGTGAGATCCATGCACACGAAAGACCCGGTCGTGTGCAGTAGCACACATGCTGGACATACATGCATCGACAAAGACAACCTTGCTAGGATGCTAGGGAAGGAAAATAACAAGCTTTCTCCAATCTTAGTCACCTTTGGAGATTTCTGGACCATCGTCCAATCATTATCGTCACTTTTAGTCCTGGTATGACATACTGTAGTACTTCCTCCGTTCCGAATTACTTGTTTTAGATTTGTCTAAATACGGATGTATCTAGCACTAAAATGAGTCTAGATACATCCGTATCTAGACAAATCCAAGACAAGTATAATATATACTGTTGTAAGTATATATATAGATTAAAAGTTCCAACAACGTTCTGCAAAAAATTACAGATCCAGACTGATTTATTTATTTTTGGCGAAAAAATATCCAGACCGATTTGACACAGCTGCACAATGCAACATAGTAGCAACACGTTACTGTACATCATAAACATGTTGCGCCACAGATTTCTTTTTGAATTACAACACCCAAACCATAGGGGAAAACGGATCACGTGCATAGCTATCACTCGTTCCCACAACGTAAAACCCAAGCAAAGCTTGGTAGTACTACTTCGTCCTCGCCAGCTCCTGTCCCCTCAATGGCAGCCTTTCTCTCGGCAAGCTCAAATCCAGCCCCGACACGCTCGCACACAAGACAACACATCCTCACTCCAAATTACAAAAACGCCCCTAAGCTTAACGGTAGGCCTCGGAGAAGAAGACAACATTTCGGTCTTTTTCCCTCCGGCTGCTACTGTTTATTCCTCTCTCGAAATAAAATGCCAAGCAAAAGTTTCGGATAAATATTTCCGCACGCCTCTCAAAATATGCAGACTCCCGAGAAATAAAGTAAAATTATGTTTAAAACTGTTCTCTTTCAAAAAGTTGCGGTGGAGCTGCCGTCGCCGCTCTCCCGTCCCGTCCGGTCAGGCCGCCAGGGGTTCCGGCGCGAAGAGGTCGTCGAGGTCCGCCAGCTCCACGAAGTCCGCCGAGGGGTCCCACCTGCTGCTGCACGCTGCGGGGAGGCAGAACTGCATCAGGTTGTTCAGGGAGGTCTCCTCGTCGACGAATCCCAGGCCGAACGCTGCCGTCACCTCCTCGTCCGCGTTCACCAAGGACCAGCTGGTGGTCGCCGACTGGGAGGCCGCCGTGGTGGAGGGCGACGGGGGGGAGGCCGCCGTGCTGATGGGCGACGGGGCAGAGGTCGCCGTGGTGGAGGGCGACGGGGGAGAGGCCGCCCTACCGTAGGGCGACGGAGAAGGGGCCGCCGTGGTGGAGGGCGACGGGGGAGAGGCCGCGGATGTCGACGGCGACGGCGCGGACGCCGTCACGGTGGAGACGGGCGGCGAGGGGGAAGGCGCGGTGTCCTTAGTGACTGCGCTCGGGCCGCGGAGGCGGAGCACGGCGGAGTCATAGACGGACTTGGCCTCCTCGGCGGTGTTGAAGGTGCCAAGCCAGACGCGCCGCCCCAGCTTCGGGTCGCGGATCTCCGCCGCATACTTGCCCCACGGCCGGCGCCGCACGCCGCGCAATCGCCGGGCCGCCCTAGCCCCCGCGGACCAATCATCCCCGCCGCACGCCACCAACGTACGCGCCTTGCCGGCCGCGGCCGCCCTCAACCTCTTCTCGCGCGTCCAGTGGGAGGAGCTGCTCGCCGCACCCGCCGCGGCGGACGGAAGAGAGAACCCGCGCGGCAGGCCGATCTCCCGCACGCATCGCCGCGCGCCGCGTCGCTGAGGCCGGTTCGTCTCCTCGTCGGAGTCGTCGGTGGCATCCGCGTCCAGAAAGTGCACGCGGACGACGCGGCCGGCGGCGCCGCCGCCGTGGCCTCCGGGGAGCCGCCAGCAACCGTCCATCACCGACGAGAGTGGACCGCGGCAAGCCCCGATTTCATCAGCTGGCAACGGACGAGCGGATTTCCCTTGTTGGTTGGGTGTGGTTTTGGGAGGGTTTTAGAGAGAGAAAGGATTGGATGGGGTTCGGCGCTTCTCTCTCTATCTCCAACTGTAAACAGAGGGAGGGGGTGGAATGGGTGAAGTGTAAAAGAGGGTGCAAGAGGGAGGCGTGAACCGCGCGGTCGCAGGGGTATTTATGCAAACTTGCCATCTCTTGGAGCGCCACTGCCCACGGACCTGCGGGGCCCGGGACCAACCGGGACCCGTGTGTCAGTTATGACAACGATGGTGCCCCCCGGTGCAAAGCTGCTTCCGGCTTGGCGGGCGAGCCGCGCTGCTGCGGCTCTGCTCTCCAGCTGGCCACGGGCCCGCACGTCAGCGGAGCGTGTTGGTCACTTCACGTGAGCGGTAAATATCTACAACCACTTCGCGATACCCCTACGTGCCCCACCACGCTGACGTGCGGGTCCGCGGGATAAAGTTTCGTTGCCGTCGGGTCGGAGGCAGCGGGGGCGGGTGATGGGTAGGTAGCCGGGCGGTGATAAATAGATTCTGACATGCCGGAGAGCAAGTGGGGTGGCGTGGACCTGCGGCGCCCGTCGGATGCGTTGTCGCGATGCGGGCCCGTCCGTACGGCAGGCCGACAGAGGAGCACCAGGGGCATCGGGTGTATTTTACCGCGTGTGACCAGGGGCAAGATGGTCATGTTCTCAAGAATGGTGCGGTCGCCTCGGCCTCTCTCCCGAACTCCACAGTCGACACGCGAGCGCCTGGGATGAGAGATACTGTAGATGTGTAGGCCCGACGCATTGGAACGGCGAGAGTGAGCGCGCGGCGTGTCGTGTGTGCGCATGGGCACGTGGAATATTTCTCTCTGTTCTTGCTTGGCTCACCTAACAGCGAGACGGGGACAACACGGGCGCGACCGGCCCGACGGTATTTCCCGACTCATGAGTGCACTTTCGATCGCCGTAAATCCATTCGTTTCACAAGGCAAGGCAGTACATATTTTGTTTTGTGTGAAAGTCCCGTACAACATCAGTATCATTAGAGCATCTACAGCCGGACTTGACAAATACGGCCTCTCAAACATCTACGGACGCATCCGCGGACGTATTCAGACGGGCCCTCATATTTCGTTCCGGAAATCCACATATCTTAAATCCGGACTCTCAAATTCATGTAAATACATGCACGTTGATCATGCAACACAATGCCTCACATAAATAGCTATTGTTGGTATCAAGCATACATAGTGTTTACATAAAATTTATTTGAAGTGCCAAACTCAAGCATTGTCTCCTTGATTTCCATTGTGGATCCACATGTGCTCCATCAAGCGCAAGGCGGAACCGGAGAGTTGTCGGACGTACCACGATGGCATCGGGCCCGGTGACGACGTCCCCCGCAGCGAGGACGGGAGCTAGCCTGGGAATACGCCTAGCAGTGATCAAGCGGCCCGCCCGGACGTATGAGACGGGTTTGAGAGGTCTGGTTGTAGATGCTCTTAGATTCGTTATGAAGTGTATTCATTAATTATTTTATATGTTGATGTTTATGTTGTAAACTTGATCGAAATTCAAAAACAAAAATACACTACATTATGAAACAAAGGACGTGCTATACAACTCTTGTGTTTCATGGGACACCCGATTATCACTTCGACAATTGACAGTCAGATTACGTATACAAGATAACGTCTGAAGACTTAGAGCTATCTTCCTTACCTTTTTATCTACATATAACTTTTAAAGTTTGGGAAAATATAGAAAGGGCACGTTTCACATCCATCCAATGCTAGGAGTATATAAGTGTTACTACATGACCCATTGCGTACATGACACGAAAAACAAATGAAACCGAGAAGTTAGGCGAACTGTATGGAACTTTCTTTGAAACTCGGAAACATCACTTATAAAACATCAGTGGATAGTCCTCAAAGCACTCAAATCATTTTTCTAAGCCTTCATAACTGACGGTGACAGTGTCTTGGATATGGGGGTACTCACCTATCCGGCCTGTAGCTCTCGGATGCGTCGATGGGCCCTCGTTCCCTTCAAGAAGGACTCGAGAAGTTGTGGGTCTAGGTGTCGTGGTTATTTCACGACAGATGTCCTCGAAAAAGGACTTAGTTGTGAGGCCATCGCTGCTAGGTAGTATCTTGAATGGGGTTGGTCGGAATTGAGACACACGGATTTACCCAGGTCCAGCCCCTCATGGTGGAGGTAACAACCTACTTCCTGCTTGATTGGTTATTTCTTGGGATCTCGATTACAAGGGTGCGACTTGGCTAACCTAGCACTCGAGAGCTTGTAACTTAGTCATTTCTGCCTCAGGGGTTCCCCTTTATATATAGGTTGAGGCCCTAAGGTTACGACAGAATCTGGGTCATACTATGACCCGTGTCCTAATCTATTTCCAGCTTATCTCGTCTTCCAAGTAAGGGAAATTCCTTAGCTTCCTTGTCAGGTCGGTTTACCAGATACTGGCCCATGAGCCGGCCTCTTCTTTCAGTCGCCTCTCGGGCTCTGAATTACGGCCCACATAGCTAGCTTGATTACGAGCCACCATAGGATGGCCGAGTCATTCCTGGCCAGGTCATACCATGGGGTATATCCCCAACATTATCCCCCAGGTTAACTTGGATTTATCCATGTTAAACTTCATACTTCATACTGGAATTAAGTTCGGGTCATCTTTCAGCGAACCAGAACCTTTCTCTTGCCTCTACAGCTTATCTTCTGACTGGGTTACGGGATATTGCCGGCTTGTGACGCTTTTACACTTGACATTTCTTGTTTCCTTGTGTCATGATATCACCTTCCTGAATTTATGGAGTTTGGATGTGACGTCACAACGTATCTTTGAGCATATCTGTCAGGCCCAAGAACTGAGGCGCCCCTTTTGCCCAAAATTTACTGTGTCTCCTCTTTTTTCGCACTTGCCGCTTCCCCTTCTTACCATGCTATAAAGACGTATGAGGGGCTCCCAGGTTCACTTTTACTGCTTCCGCCTCCTTGCTCACCTTCTTCCTTCACCTGCTGCCTCTTGCGGCCGAAGCTCCACCGCACCTCCTCGAGCTCTCCGGCCATGTCAACTGTGACTGCAACGCCGCTCCAATCGCCATCGGAGCCCAAGAAACACTCTAGCCATGCTCGCCATTTTTTTAGGAAACATTGCATGGAAAACAAAAGAAAATTTACGCACACGCAATGATCTATCCATGGAGATGCATAGCAACGAGGGGGAGAGTGTGTCTACGTCCCTCGTAGACCGAAAGCAGAAGCGTTTTAACAACGCGATTGATGTAGTCGAACTTCTTCTAGCTCCGACCGATCAAGCACCGAACGTACGACACCTCTGAGTTCTGCACACGTTAAGCTCGGTGACGTCTCTCGCCTTCTTGATCCAGCAAGGTGTCGAGGTAGTAGATGAGTGCCGTCAACACGATGGCATGGTGAAGGTGATGGTGAAGTGATCCGCGCAGGGCTTCGCCTAAGCACCGCGAGAATATGACCGGGGTTGTAAACTATGGAGGGGAGCGCCGCGCACGGCTAACAGTTGATGTTTTGTGTTCTAGGCGCCCCCTCCCCACATATATATAGGTGGGAGGGGAGGGGAGGCGGCCAGGCGGCGCCCCAAGTAGGATCCGAATCCTACTTGGGGTTTCCCCAAGTGGCGCCCCCTTCCCTTTTTCCACCGGAGAAGAAAGGAAGGGGGAGAGAGAAAGGAAGGGGGCCGAACCCCCCTTTTCCTTCTCCAATTCGGCCACATGCCAAGGGGGCGCGCCACCCCATGTGGGCTGGTGTGCTCCCCTCTTATGGCCCATATGGTCCATATACCTCCCCCAGGGGTTCTAGTAACCCCTCCGATACTCCGATAAATACCAGATACACTCTGGAACATTTCCGGTGTCCAAATACTATCGTCCTATATATCAATCTTTACCTCTCGACCATTTTGAGACTCCTCGTCATGTCTGTGATCTCATCCGGGACTCCAAACAACATTCGGTCACCAAATCTGATGTAGGGTAGAACCCTAGTGGCCTGATCTTTCACGAAAGGAGCGAATCCCGCGATGAACACGAAGAACACGAGGAGGGAAACGAGGGGAAAATCACGAGGGGAACATAAGAGAACACTCAAACCAACAAGAATGATCACACATGGGCTAGATCCATGAACACAAAGGGAGATACAAGATCCAAAGTGAACAACGGATGATACAAGAGGTAACCAGTCTTCTCCGTGAGGAGGTCTTGAATCCACGGGGGGATCTTCCCTTAGAAAGGGGGCTTGAATCCAAAGGGATCTTCTCCATAGAGGCCGCGGTCTCTCTCGTGGAGTAGATCCGATATGGATGAGCGTAGCTCTATCTCTCAAATGAGCTATCACAAAGATAACCCTAGAAAGTTGGACGCGGTGGAGTATATATAATCTAGGGGGAGAAGGGATACATGGGCCTCGGCCCTTCACTGTGCGTAGACAGGGGAGGCCGGATGTCCGGGCTGGTCGGGCCGGATGTCCGGGCTTTCAGGCGATGCCGGATGTCCGGGCTGGGGAGGCCGGATGTCTGGGCTGGAGTGGTGGCACTTGTTGCTCTCGGGTTCGGAGGGGCCGGATTTTCGGGCTGGGAGCCAGATGTCCGGGGGCTCGGGAACGGCCGGATGTCCGGGCTGGCGAGGCCGGATGTCCGGGGCCTGGGAGCTGTTCTCTGTTTTCTTCCGTCGTCGCTTCCATGCTTCCCTCGCGGATGGTGTAGTTGTTCCTTGGCGCTTGCACTCCTCCTCAACATCCGTGAAGCTCTGACAATACCTATGCATGCACACGGGAGAAGTGTCAAGTAGTATACCATCCTCGAAGGGGTCAAATAAGCACGTGTAAAGGAGGTGATTCACCTGTATGTATGTGAAGTAGATGTCGCACGTGTCACTTGCCAAACGGACTCTTGACATGGTGATGTCCATAGGATGCTCCGCATCATCTCCCCTCCCTTGGGAAAGATCCGACCTCGGATCGAAATCCAAATCACCATGGGAAAGAGATGGCTCCACCGTGTAGGAGTGGTCGACCACCAAGTTCTCGTCATCTTGAAGCTCGAAATGGGCACTCTCCTATGTCGTACCATCTTGGGATTCCTTCAGAAGTAGCAAAGAGAACAAACACTTGCAAAAACAAATGTGGTTATCGTTAGTGCAAAACCAAGCATTCAAGAGGTGATTCACCAAACAAGTGTCATCATCATGCAAAGCATATGGTTTGACAAAGGATTGTGACATGGCATATAAGCATATAAATTGAGCACAATCAAAGATATCATGAGGACAAGCATGTAGATGTGAGGTAGTGATGCAAATATGTGTAACAAGAGAACACGCATCTACCTCAAGATCATAGCAAGCATTCAAAAATTGCTCAAAGAAAGGTCTATGGTAGGAATAGGAATCATTCACAACACCAAATAAAATGAAGTGTCTAAACACATGGATCAAGTGCAAGACAATCCAAGCATAATGTGCATGGGGTGTAGTGAATATCGTGTGGCACTCAACACAATAGAAAGAGCAATTGTTCATCATGTGTGAGGCAATCAAGGCAAGCATGTAGTAATCAATGGGACATGGCATATGTGAAGTGATGAAATTGTTGCAACCAAACATGTGATAGGAGCAAGTAATCCAAGAATTGGATGCAACACACAAGACATATATATCATGATGCATGGAATTGTGAAAATGACAAGTTGAAGCAAGATCTCTATCATGTGCGCAAGCAAGGGGTCCAAGATGACAAATAAGTCTCATGGTGCAAGCAAAACAAGTAGTATGATCCACAATATGCATGCTCATGGTTTGGGGGTTCTCAAAAGAGAAGGATATCAGCTTGAAAGCATGTTTTTGTGCGTCCGTCACAATGCCGTAGTACAAGCAAGTGCGATGTAGAATCGTCGTGGTAGAAAGTGGTTCGCTCTCAAGAGCTCGGAGTGTCAACTCACGTGACGTGGAAGTTGACACGAAGTCCAAGTATCCTACACATGCACACAACAAAACAAAGAATGTATGCGCATGGTAGATAAACACATCATCCATCATGATGGTTCTATTCTCTTGCACATAACCATTAGAAGCACATGTGCATGAACAATATGATGCAACAATGGCAATATTCATGGCACTAGGTATATGGTGCAAAGAGGTAAGACAAGTATGCTTCACAAGAGAAATGTAAAAATCTCCAAATATATGCGAGAATGCTATGGGGACAAACTCATTATCAAGACTAAAGGAATAATTGCACTCAATACATGGCAAATCATCTAGCATGAGAGAGGCAACATATGGAGATATATGATGGCAAGCGATAACAATCATGTGATAAGCATGTAGATGGTTGTCATCAACCGCATGAAGTGAGCAAGTATGAATCATCGGTGATGCAACATAAGCAAGCATAGTAATCAAGTCATGCAAGCTAGTAGTGCGAAGATGCAACATACTAGAGGAAATCATGGCAATCATGTCATGTGAGCAAATAATAGACATAGACAATGCACATGACATATCACAAGCACGAACACAAAGCAAGATGAAAGTATCATCATAGGCATGGGGCACAAAGCAAACATGGCAATAACAAGAAATGTATCCACCAAGCTTGCAAATACACGTACAAGTATGAGAATCTATCATCATGTGTAATGGAAAGCATGGGTCACGAATGCATGGCAAAAGCATAGTAATGAGCATATCATCCAAAGTGAACATGGTAAGATGGGCATAGAATATGTAATGGACAATAACCCATATCCAAGTGAGGGTCATGTAGAAGAAATGCGCGAAGTCTTTGCGTGAAGAGAGCGGTGGGAAAGACACTCCATGGTATCCCAAGTCATCATTGCTCTCTAGAGCTCGTTTTGTCAACTCGTGGGATTGCGAGGTTGACAAGTATTCATGGGTACCTACACAAAAGAAACACAAACGAAAGAAATTGTGTGTGTGGTAAATGTACACATCATCCATCATGATGTGTATGTGCACATGAGAGTTAGCACAAGGTAAGCATTGCTCAAAGAAATTTGATGCATGGTATAAGAACATGTCATCCATCATGAAAGAATAGTTATTATGTATAACACGATGGGGATGCAAATTGAGCATACAAGTATAAGGATCATGCAATGGATGGGAGTGATCACAATCTCCTAAAATGTATGAGGAAACTATGGGGGTCTCCTCATGTGCAATATTGAAAAGATCACATGGAGAAAATGGACAACATCCAAAATAATGCATATCCGAAGCTAGGTGTTCATGGCATGGCATATGAGATAAATGATGCAATGGGAGCATATCAATATCATCACAAGAAAAACAAATGCCAATAACCATGGGCTTGTCATCTATGCCATATGTGCAAATTGGGTTTATTTTAATAGCATATGCATAGTCACTATGAAGAGATTGCAAATATGACATATGATTGATCTCATGCATAGCATATGACAACTCAAGCAGATTGGCAAACATGATGTGACCGAGAGAATAAGCACAAGAAATCCTATGTAACATGGCATCACAACTAATAGAATCCACATGGCAATCATCATACTCATCATAAAATGGGTAAATTATCGCATGGGGAAGTCACACTAGCATGAAGCATGGAAATAGGTTGATCAACATCATGCGAGCAATCAATGTCAAGAATGTCCACTAGTGGGACTAGAGCATCACCTTCACCTATATTACCGTGTTCATTCTACTCAAGTGGTGTAGGTGAGGTGGGAAAGACCAAATGGTGGTCATCTTCATCTTGATGGAACCATGTGGGGGGGTGCATCATATTCCACCATGGCCATCATCTTGTCCAAGGGTAGGACGAAGTCGTCGAGAATCGGCGTGTCATCATATAAGGGACCTAGCACCAAATGAGAAGACACAATAGAGGTAGAGGTCAAGTCGTTAGTGTTGAAAGTGGCCTCACATGACCTATCAACTATCTCACTCTCACTATGTGGTGATTCACTCACTCCCTCAAAATAGGTGCACTCAAACTCACATATGGTGGAGTCACTCATCTCACTCAAGTGGTGGAGGTCATGGCTCTCCTCACATGTGAATTGTGGCAACACATATATGGGGCTAGTGGTGAAGTCACTCTCACTCTCAATATGGTGGCACAAGTCACTGAAGTCATCATACGTCGCCCCGGTCGAAGGGAAAATCCCATGCTCAACCATCTCGTTGTTGTCGCCGTGGATGAAGGCCGAAGATGGCACATCATCACTCTCGCCTCCTAAGATGGAAGCATCATCCTGGCTCGCCACCTTGTCGCTTGCATCCAAAGCTTGGTCCTTGATGTTCTCCGTAGTCGTACTTGTCGCCGCACCATCTTGAAAAAGAGTCGAAGTAGACTCGGCATCATCAATGCCACAAGGAGGGATGGCGGTGAAGTCGAACTTGGGAGCATCGTCTTGGAGCTCGTTGGGTTTGGACATCTTGGTGGTACTAGCCTCATGCTCGTTCTCATGGAGCTTGGTTGTCGCGAAGTGATCTTGGGGTGGAGAAGCTTTGGCCTTCATGAGTTCTTGTTCCGCCTTGAGAGCACCAATGTAGTTGTCGTCGAGGAACTTGTAGTTCTCGAGGAAGATTGTCTTGGAGATGTCGTTGTGTAATCCCATCATGAAGTGGAACTTCATCAAAATGGGGCCGTCCATGCCGGCTCGTCGCAAGGCAATCTTCATCTCCTTAAAGTACTCGTCAATGGACTTGGATCCTTGGATGGTGTTCTCCAATTGGCGTTGAAGTTGTTCTGTGTAGGTTGGAGGCATGAACTCTCGCCGCAAAGCTCTCTTCGTCTTGCACCAACTCGTGTCATAGGTCTCTGAAGGTGCGTGAAGCCACCATGTGGACGCGTAGTCGTGGAAGTTCCTTGTGGCGCACTTCACTTGATCTTTGGGAGGAACTTGATGTAGCTTGAGGTAGTCGTCCATCAAACGCTCCCACTCGAGATACTCCTCGGGTTCTAGAGTCCCATAGAAAGGAATCTCATGGTCGGTGTCGAGGTCATAGTAGCTCGTGGAAGTCGCGGACTTGAGCTTGGGGAGCTTCTCTTGAGGTGCTTGTGGGTGAAGATGCCGTATGTCCATAGGCGAAGATGCCTTGAAGTCGCTTGGCGAAGATGCCAAGGGAGATGGTGAAGTTGGTGAGCGGTTGTTGGTGTTGAGCTCTTGACCTTCACGTTCGTGGTGGTGATGGTGTCGATGCCGATGTGACCTTGCCGTAGATGGTAGTTTGGAAGCATGTGTACTTGAGCGTCTTCTCGAAGATGAGGAAGATCGCTTGTAGGACTTGATGAGGGCTTTGATCTCCTCCATTTGAGATTGCATCTTGGCGTCGGTGGAGTTGTTCGCGGCATCGAACTCGTCGTTGTTGTTGTAGACCGAAGATGAAATGCCTTGCCTATCCATCACTCCAAGAGAAAAATGTGAGTGGTAGAAAGAGAAGAACGAATACCAAATGTACCTTGACCGAAGTTGAAAGTGGATCAATGATCACTCCAATGTGGACAAGGAAATAGCACAATTGGTACCAATTCTTGTCGGTTTCTCACACCTACACAAGTAAGGCTTATGGTGGAGCTCGGTGAGGATAGTGGCACAAAAATTTAATGCAAAATGTTAGCAAGAGTCAATAATGCTGAAAGAGATTCACAAATTCGTAAGTGAAACAAGTAGACCAATAGCAATATGTGGCACACGGAAACACACACACGGATAGATAAATGGGGTCGTGCAACCAAGGAATGAGCACAAAATGTGGAATCCACGGAAAATGCTCGTGTTGCACAACTCAAGAGAGACGCTAGCACGATTGCTCAATTGGCGGATACGACACTTGTGCACAACCTATAAGATGCAAAATGTATGAGTTTTCTATCCCAAGTATGCTATATATGTATGGTTCCCGATGTTCCTCTCAAGGTGATCCAAGATGATCGGATATGACAATGTGGTATGATGCTATGGTACTTTCTTATAAGCTTCTTTGCTCTTTCTCTTTTGCTTAAAAGCTTATTCTTTTTTTTTTTTGTATGGCCACTTTGCGAAATGCACAAACCAAGGTAGCAATTGTATATATGCGGGAACAAACTTGAGGCACACGAGATGATATGATACCAATATGATATGGTATGTATGCAATGTATGGTGTAGATCACTAATGTGCACAAGTATCGTCGCTGGCAATACTCAAATGACTAGTCTCGATAGGCAAGTGACGCAAAATGGGCTAGGGGTTATCAATGCAATTGCAAGGGAATATACACTGGAGGGATACCATGATACCAAGATGATATGGAGGTTACCATCCTTGGTGATGATGAGTGGTAGTGATCTTGATGGAGATACCAAGATGATGGAGACTCGTCCCTAAGTAGCTGAAACACCTTAGGAAATGGAAAAACCGCGAACTCAAAATCTCAAACGTCAAATGGTGGTAGCAGGAATGCGGTGGTGGTTTTGTGAAAGTGCAATGATGGGTTATACGAGTAGGCAATGCAGAAGTGGAGGGTAAGGTTGGCTATACACGGTGTCGGAGTTGGAAGCACGGTCCCAAAGTAGCCTAAACACCTTAGGAGACACAACTCATAACACAAACAAAATTGGGTTAAGTCGGGGTGGTGAAAGTGTATGGTGGACAAGCCTATGTGGGAGTTATGGTGGTGGTGGTGGTTGATGAAGAAGCAATCGTCCCTAAGTAGCCTAAACACCTTAGGAGACTCGAACCACTACTCAAGCAACCACAAATGCTATAAGGAACAAAATTTGTTAGGTTGCAGAAGTCGGTGGTGGTTATGCGGAGGTTGTGGTGGAAGCCCTAGGCAAAGATGCCAAAGTTCCAAAAAATTGATGGAGTCAAATGGTGATGGTAGTATTTTTTGGGGAAGGGGGATGTCAAGAGCTTTTCAACGAGCTAAAGAAAGTCAAAACGGACTCCGGACGAATTAGTTATGGACAAAACGGTGAAACGGGCATGGCTGAAATGTCAGGGGCCGGATGTTCGGGGTGGAGCCTGAATTTCCGGGGTTGTCTGTCCAGAACCGAGCAGATTTGCTGCTCCAGGAGCCGGATGTCCGGCCGGGGACCCGGATGTCCGGCCCGATGGCCCGGATGTCCGGCCTGACGAATCCAGATCTCGTTTGGGGCGAATTTTTTTGAATTGGGGCGGAAATTTGATGATTTAAGAGGCAAAATTTGATGGATTTCATGGATGGAATGTGGGGAAACTTGGGGTAAAGATAGATCTACTCAAGACACAACGAATCCATGGATCAAAATCAACAAAATATCATCAAGACCAACAAATCACAAAAAGGGGGCTATTTTTGGTGGGGATTTTTGAATTTAGGACGAAATCAACAAAATTAGGCTAGAAAACAAAGAGGGGAGGCTCCGAAATCGTGATCAACGTGGCTCATGATACCAAGATGATGTAGGGTAGAACCCTAGTGGCCGATCTTTCACGAAAGGAGCGAATCCTGCGATGAACACGAAGAACACGAGGAGGGAAACGAGGGGAAATCATGAGGGGAACACAAGAGAACACTCAAACCAACAAGAATGATCACACATGGGCTAGATCCATGAACACAAAGGGAGATACAAGATCCAAAGTCAACAATGGACGATACAAGAGGTAACCGGTCTTCTCCGTGAGGAGGTCTTGAATCCACGGGGGGGATCTTCCCTTAGAAAGGGGGCTTGAATCCAAAGGGATCTTCTCCGTAGAGGCCGCGGTCTCTCTCGTGGAGTAGATCCGGTATGGATGAGCATAGCTCTATCTCTCAAATGAGCTATCACAACGCTAACCCTAGAAAGTTGGACGAGGTGGAGTATATATAGTCTAGGGGGGAGAAGGGATACACGGGCCTCGGCCCTTCACTGTGCGCAGAGAGGGGAGGCCGGATATCCGGGCTGGTCGGTCCGGATGTCCGGGCTTTCAGGCGAAGCCGGATGTCCGGGCTGGGGAGGCCGGATGTCCGGGCTGGAGTGGTGGCACTTGTTGCTCTCAGGTTCGGAGGGGCCGGATTTTCAGGCTGGGAGCCGGATGTCCGGGGGCTCGGGAACGGCCGGATGTCCGGGCTGGCGAGGCCGGATGTCCGGGGCCTGGGAGTTGTTCTCCGTTTTCTTCCGTCGTCGCTTCCATGCTTCCCTCGTGGATGGTGTAGTTTTTCCTTGGCGCTTGCACTCCTCCTCAACATCCGTGAAGCTCCGACAATACCTATGCATGCACACGGGAGAAGTGTCAAGTACTATACCATCCTCGAAGGGGTCAAGTGAGCACGTGTAAAGGAGATGATTCACCTTTATGTATGTGAAGTAGATGTCACACGTGTCACTTGCCAAACGGACTCTTGACATGGTGATTTCCATAGGATGCTCCACATCAAAATCGCATAACTGATATAATACAATATCGTCATCGAACGTTAAGCGTGTGGACCCTACGGGTTCGAGAACGATGTAGACATGACCGAGACACCTCTTCGGTCAATAACCAAATGTGGAAGCTAGTGCTCATATTGGCTCCTACATATTCTATGAAGATCTTTATCGGTCGAACCGTTATGACAACATACGTTATTCCCTTTGTCTATCGGTATGTTACTTGCCCGAGATTTGATCGTCGGTATATTTATACCTAGTTTAATCTCGTTACCGACAAGTCTCTTTACTCATTCCATAATACATCATCCTGCAACTAACTCATTAGTCACTTTTCTTGCAAGGCTTCTTATGATGTGCATTACCGAGAGGGCCCAGAGATACCTCTCCAATACTCGGAGTGACAAATCCTAATCTTGATCTATGCCAACTCAACAAACACCTTCGGAGATACCTGTAGAGCATCTTTATAATCACCCAGTTACGTTGTGACATTTGATAGCACACAAAGTATTCCTCCGGTATCCGGGAGTTACATAATCTCATATTTGAAGGAATATGTATTTGACATGAAGAAAGCAATAGCAATAAAACTGATCGATCAATATGCTAAGCTAACATATGGGTCTTTTCCATCACATCATTCTCCTAATGATGTGATCACGTTATCAAATGACAACTCATGTCCATGGTTAGGAAACCTTAACCATCTTTGATCAACGAGCTAGTCAAGTAGAGGCTCACTAGGGATACGGTGTTTGTCTATGTATTCACACATGTATTTGGGTTTCCGATCAATACAATTCTGGCATGAATAATAAACATTTATCATGATATAAGGAAATATTAAATAACAACTTTATTATTGCCTCTAGGGCATATTTCCTTCAGTGTTCAGGTACACCCCATTGTTCCTCTGTAGAGTTTATCGATAGTGCATATGTGTTCATCACCATTCCTTCGCTATAGATCTGAACCCATTCAAACTGCTCGAGTAAACGCATTGGTTACTCGTAACAATGCCATTTTCATCCAATCTAGGATCCTTGTAACGCTTGAATGGTCCCCCATTACAGATTAGCTCACCCGTCTGTGCCCTACTTAGAATCTTTATTTTTCTTTGTAAAGCATTTTTCAGATCCATAATCATAGCTCATCTTGTTAGATTATGTTTGCATCTATTCCAACACTTGGTAGAATTTGGAATGTCACTAAAAAGCTGATGTTGGCTCACCGCGTTGCCGGCTTATTCATACTTTTAGTATTGTCGTGGTTTTGTCACGGCAAATGTCCTCGGGAAAAAACTTAGTCATGAGGCCATCGCCGCTAAGTAATAGCTTGAACGGGGTTGGTCGAAATCGGGAGACAAGGGTTTACCCAGGTTCAGCCCCTCTCGCTGGAGGTAAAAGCCTACTCCTGCTTGATTGCTATTGATGATGATGATCTTGATTACAAGGGTGCGACTTGGCTAACCTAGTACTCGAGAGATTGTAACCTAGTCTTTCTGCCTCAGGGGCTCCCCTTTATATACAGGTGGAGGCCCAAGGCTTACAATAAGAGTCCGGGTCGTACTACGAGCTGTGCTCTACTATGTTTCCTATTTGTCTTGTTTCCAGATGGGATCTCCGGAGAGCATAAACTTGCGGCGATGGAAAAAGTATTTTGGGTGGCTCTCCGTTGGTTTGCCGATTTTAGAAAATTTATAGAGATGAATTTATGTCATACGGAGCCACGACGGGCCCACAAGGCACTAGGGCGCGCCTACCCCCTGGGCGCGCCCAAGTGCCTTGCCGCCTCCTCGTTTCTCATCTGGTCTCCTCCCGAAGCTTCTAGGGTCTCTCTTGTCCAGAAAAAAAATCGTCAAAAAGTTTCGTGGCATTTGGACTTCGTTTAGTACTGATTTCCTAGAGAACCAAAACAGGCAAAAAACAACAACTGACATTGGCACTAAGTTAATAGGTTAGTCCCAAAAAATGATATATAATTGGATATAAAACATCCAAGATTGATACTATAATAGCATGGAACAATAAAAAATTATAGATACATTGGAGACGTATCAATCCAGGGTCCGCTGCTCCTGTTATGTCGCGGTGTGCCAGAGACGGCTCAACATATGATTGCGGCCCGCGCTTTCACCTTGGAGGTATGGGAGAATACCTTATCCTCTCTGGGTGTGCCCTTTGCAGGAATGAGCATGGCCACCAATTGCAGTATACGACAACACTTCAGGCGACAGGTAAGACGAGATATCTGCCTCGGACAAAGCGATCTACATGGGAGACGATACGTTTTATTGTGTCTTTGTGCCTATGGAAGTAATGGATGTGATGATCTTCAAGCATAATGCTTCCTCAGCCTTGCAGGTTCATGGCAGAATCATTGATAAGGCATGAAGACAGGTTGGGCTCATGCCAATGGAAACTTTTTTGATCTGCCTTGATTTTCTCTCTGAACCGATGTATAGGGTATGGATCCCGGTGACATACTAGTTTTCTTTCTCATGATGCTATTGTAGGATTTAATGTACTTTCAATCCTTCTACATGAATGAAAATCAACACTCTACTACTTTTTTGATTAAAAAAAATATGATCTAGTTTATTTTTAGCGGCTATATTTTCATTATTATGCTTGTATTAAGTTAATATTTCTTTGGTATCATATTTATCAATTTCAAACAAATGTGTCTGCAGATAGCGAGGGGAAACCAACCTAGCAAGGCATGGCTAGCAGATGAGCCGAAACGTTAGCAGCACAACACGCCAAGGCCGGCACGCCTGACTTATTGGCGAGGTGGCGAGATACGTTGCACCGTGCTTGTTAGTAGGAGGACAGAGAGAGAGAGAGTCACTAGGGAGGGCCGAAGCGGGATGATGTGGCGCCAATTCGAGTGGGGTTTGGGGGGTTTAGCGGTGTTTTAGGCTAACTTAATTAGAATTGTGAATATTTGACTATTGGAGGGCTACATTGGTCCAAAAAATGTCATTTTATCCCTCTATGAAAGGGTTGCACGCCCCTCTCAGTTCCCACGCTCAACATATGGATGATCCCAACTAGTACATTATTTTATATTCACCAAGTATGTCGATCCCACTGTCCACAGTGCCACCGCCTATCCTCCTTCTAATGATAATACCACTACCTATCCTCCTTTTGACGACAATACACCACCTTCACAATCTGTCACCCATTCCACTAGTGCCAGCACTTCCTCCACGACCACCGGTGCAAAAAAGTCTTGTCTAAAAACCTCAAAAGTGTGGGATTAGTTCGATGAAGAAATAGTCGAGGTGGATGGTGTTTGTGTGATTAAGGCCAAGTGCAGAAGATGCGGGGAATTGCATAGAACGCGGGGTCAAGGAGGAACCAACCACCTGATCGGGCACAGTAAATCCCACATGAAGAAGGATGCAGAGGCTATGGCGAGATAGGCCACGCCAAGTTCAACCCCGACGGTTCTATATGTAATATCACCCTATGATGCAGGGAAAATCTTTGTCCTTTAATTGCTTATAGTGATTTACCACTAGGTTTTGGTAAGTTTGATGATTTTACCGAATACATTTAGACCGCTCATACTCCTAATTTCAAACTAGTTTCTAGACAAGCTACAACTATGGATACAAAAAAGTTATGCAAAACTGGACTTACGAAAATAAAAGAAGAATTCACTACATGCACCTTTTGGGTCTCTTCAAGACCTGATATCGGGAGTGGTCGGCCAAACCAAGAATAAAATAGTATGGTCACTCATTATGTTAGCGGTAAGTGGGAACTACAAAAAAACCATAAGATTCAAATTAATCGACGAAACACATACTGGTATGAACATTGCTCAAGCTTTAATTAAAGTTGTAGCAGATTTTGTATGACCAACAAGTTCTTTTGCAGTAACTTTGGATAATGCTTCAACAAATACAATTGCAATGGAGGACCTCACTCCTCCATATTTCATATATGTTGCATCCTTTTTTACTGCATCAATGTTGTGCTTGCCATATAATTATCTTATTACTAAATGCACCTTAAAAATGCAAACCACATATTGAAAATTTGCAAACTGCAATTTCTTATTGTTAGAGATATTTGGGTACATGTATTTGGTAATCTGTTTCCTACCTTATCTCTAGGAGAGACGTCTTGCCCTCCAAGTCTTATACTCAATATATACTCGCCCTCAATGCTCAATAATACATCCACCATATTCCGCCAATCCCTTTATCCCTTCTAACATGGTATCAGCCTAACTGATCCAACCCTAGCCGTCGCTCGCTGCTTCCGCCCCGCGCGCCGCCCCCGGGCCGGCCGGCCTCCATGACCACCGCCGAGGGACGCACCACCCGTACCTAGGGTTCGTCCGACGGTCATGTTGACCGGCTGCCCTAGGGAGTCTTTTTCCCGAGCCCTTGCTCCGGGTTTTTCTCTCCGAGTCTTTTTGGTTTTCCGATCTTAGCTTGATCGGCTTGCGTCGCCCGTCGTTGCCGCTGACCCCCGTCGCTGCCCTACTCCGACACTGGCGCGACACTCGGCCTCTTCTCTGACCCGACGGCTGATGTCTACTACACGACCTTCTTCTTGTAGACGTTGTTGGGCCTCCAAGTGTAGAGGTTTGTAGGACAGTAGTAAATTTCCCTCAAGTGGATGACCTAAGGTTTATCAATCCGTAGGAGGCGTAGGATGAAGATGGTCTCTCTCAAGCAACCCTCCAACCAAATAACAAAGAGTCTCTTGTGTCCCCAACACACCCAATACGATGGTAAATTGTATAGGTGCACTAGTTCGGCGAAGAGATGGTGATACAAGTGGTATATGGATAGTAGATAATAGTTTTTGTAATCTGAAAATATAAAAACAGCAAGGTGACTAATGGTAAAAGTGAGCGTAAACGGTATTGCAATGCGTTGAAACAAGGCCTAGGGTTCATACTTTCGCTAGTGTAAGTTCCCTCAACAATACTAACATAATTGGATCACATAACTATCCCTCAACATGCAACAAAGAGTCACTCCAAAGTCACTAATAGCGGAGAACGAATGAAGAGATTATGGTAGGGCACGAAACCACCTCAAAGTTATTCTTTCCAATCAATCCGTTGGGCTATTCCTATAAGTGTCACAAACAACCCTAGAGTTCATACTAGAATAACACCTTAAGACACAAATCAACCAAAACCCTAATGTCACCTAGATACTCCAATGTCACCTCAAGTATCCGTGGATATGATTATACGATATGGATCACACAATCTCAGATTCATCTATTCAACCAACACAAAGGACCTCAAAGAGTGCCCCAAAGTTTCTACCGGAGAATCACGACGAAAACGTGTGCGAACCCCTATGCATAGGTTCATGGGCGGAATCCGCAAGTTGATCACCAAAACATACATCAAGTGAATCACGTGGTATCCCATTGTCACCACAGATACGCACGGTAAGACATACATCAAGTGTTCTCAAATCTTTAAAGACTCAAATCTGATAAGATTACTTCAAAGAGGAAACTCAATTCATTACAAGAGAGAAGAGGGGGAGGATAAACATAGGATCCAACTATAATAGCAAAGCTCGCGATACATCAAGATCATGCCAAATCAAGAACACGAGAGAGAGAGAGAGATCAAACACATAGCTACTGGTACATACCCTCAGCCCCGAGGGGGAACTACTCCCTCCTTGTCATGGAGAGCACCGGGATGATGAAGATGGCCACCGGAGAAGGATTGCCCCCTCCGGCAGGGTGCCGGAACGGGTCTAGATTGGTTTTCGGTGGCTACGGAGGCTTCTAGCGGCGGAACTCCCGATCTATTGTCCACTCTGGAAGTTTTAGGATACGTGGGTATATATGGGTGAAAGGAGTACGTCGATGGACCGAAGGGGGGGCCACGAGGCAGGGGGCGCGCCCTAGGGGGGGTGGGCATGCCCCCTACCCTCGTGAGTTCCTCCTTCATCTTCTGACACAGGGTCCAAGTCTATCCGGTAGGTTTCCTTCCAAAAATAACTTCTCCAGTTGATTTCGTTCCGTTTTGACTCCGTTTGATATTCCTTTTCTTCGAAACACTGAAATAGGCATAAAACAACAAATCTGGGCTGGGCCTCCGGTTAATAGGTTAGTCCCAAAAATAATATAAAAGTGGAAAATAAAGCCCAATATTGCCCAAAACAGTAGATAATATAGCATGGAGCAATCAAAAATTATAGATACGTTGGAGACGTATCAAGCATCCCCAAGCTTAATTCCTGCTCATCCTCGAGTGGATAAATGATAAAAGACAATTTTTGATGTGGAATGCTAGTTGGCATAATTTCAATGTAATTCTTCTTACTTGTGATATGAATATTCAGATCCGAAAGATTCAAGACAAAAGTTCATATTGACATAAAAATAATAATACTTCAAGCATACTAACAAAGCAATTATGTCTTCTCAAAATAACATGGCCAAAGAAAGTTATCCCTACAAAATCATATAGTCTGGCTATGCGCCATCTTCACCACACAAAATATTTAAATCATGCACAACCCCGATGACAAGCCAAGCAATTGTTTCATACTTTTATTGTTCTCAAACTTTTTCAATCTTCACACAATACATGAGCGTGAGCCATGGACATAGCACTATAGGTGGAATAGAATGGTGGTTGTGGAGAAGACAAAAAAGGGGAAGATAGTCTCACATCAACTAGGCGTATCAACGGGCTATGGAGATGCTCATCAATAGATATCAATGTGAGTGAGTAGGGATTGCCATGCAACGGATTCACTAGAGCTATAAGTGTATGAAAGCTCAACAAAAGAAACTACTGGGTGTGCATCCAACTCGCTTGCTCACGAAGACCTAGGGCATTTTGAGGAAGCCCATCATTGGAATATACAAGACAAGTTCTATAATGAAAATTCCCACTAGTATATGAAAGTGACAACATAGGAGACTCTCTATCATGAAGATCATGGTGCTACTTTGAAGCACAACTGTGGTAAAAGGATAGTAGCATTATCCCTTCTCTCTTTTTCTCTCATTTTTTATTTTTTTATTTGGGCCTTTTCTCTTTTTATGGCCTCTTTTCTTTCCTTTTTTTATTTGGGCTTCTTTGGCCTCTTTTATTTATTTTTCGTCCGGAGTCTCATCCCGACTTGTGGGGGAATCATAGTCTCCATCATCCTTTCCTCACTGGGACAATGCTCTAATAATGATGATCATCACACTTTTATTTACTTACAACTCAAGAATTACAACTTGATACATAGAACAAGATATGACTCTATATGAATGCCTCCGGCAGTGTACCGGGATATGCAATGATGCATGAGTGACATGTATGAAAGAATTATGAATGGTGGCTTTGCCACAAATACGATGTCAACTACATGATCATGCTAAGCAATATGACAATGATGGAGTGTGTCATAATAAACGAAATGGTGGAAAGTTGCATGGAAATATATCTCGGAATGGCTATGGAAATGCCATAATAGGTAGGTATGGTGGCTGTTTTGAGGGAGGTATATGGTGGGTTTATGGTACCGGCGAAAGTTGCACGGTACTAGAGAGGCTAGCAATGGTGGAAGGGTGAGAGTGCGTATAATCCATGGACTCAACATTGGTCATAAAGAACTCATATACTTATTGCAAAAATCTACAAGTTATCAAAGCAAAGTATTACGCGCATGCTCCTATGGGGATAGATTGGTAGGAAAAGACCATCGCTCGTCCCCGACCGCCACTCATAAGGAAGACAATCAATAAATAAATCATGCTCCGACTTCATCACATAACAGTTCACCATACGTGCATGCTACGGGAATCACAAACTTCAACACAAGTATTTCTCAAATTCACAACTACTCAACTAGCATGACTCTAATATTACCATCCTCATATCTCAAAACAATCATCAAGTATCAAACTTCTCTTAGTATTCAACACACTCATAAGAGAATTTCACTATTCTTCTTGTATACCTAGCATATTAGGATTATTTAACCAAATTACCATGCTATTTAAGACTATCAAAATAATCTAAGTGAAGCATGAGAGATCAATAGTTTCTATAAAACAAATCTACCACCGTGCTCTAAAAGATATAAGTGAAGCACTAGAGCAAATGACAAACTACTCCGAAAGATATAAGTGAAGATCAATGAGTAGTCGAATAATTATGCAACTATGTGAAGACTCTCTAACATTTAAGAATTTCAGATCTTGGTATTTTATGCAAACAGCAAGCAAAGCAAAATAAAATGACATTCTAAGAATGGCAAACATCATGTGAAGAAGCAAAAACTTAGGATCAACCGAAACTAACCGATAGTTGTTGAAGAAGAAAGGTGGGATGCCAACCGGGGCATCCCCAAGCTTAGATGCTTGAGACTTCTTGAAATGTTATCTTGGGATGCCTTGGGCATCCCCAAGCTTGAGCTTTTGTGTCTCCTTAATTCCTCTCATATCACGGTCTCCCTAAATCTCAGAAGCTTCATCCACACAAAACTCAACAAGGACTCGTGAGATAAGTTAGTATAAACCATTGCAAAAACCTTATCATACTCTACTGTATCAAATCGCTAAAATTATTATTCAACATTGCATACTAAATTCCTCTGCATATTTAATAGTCCTATCCTCAAATAGAATCATTAAAGAAGCAAATATATGCAAACAATGCAAACATAACAGCAATCTGCCTAAACAGGATAGTCTGTAAAGAATGCAGCAACATCCATACTTCCCTAGCTCAAAAAATTATTAAATAAAATTCCCACTGTAGTAAATTTATCATATCTTAATATGAAAAAGGTTTCAACATTTTATCACATTCTGAATTTTCTAGGGAATTATTGCAACAGCGGTAAACTTTCTGTTTTCAAACAGCAACATGTGGACTTGTAACATAGGCATAGTAAGGGCTATCAATGCCACTTTTATTGAAGTAAAATATGCAAAACATTGTTCTAAATAACAGCAAGAAAATTCTAACAAAATAAATTGATGCTCCAAGCAAAACACATATCATGTGGCGAATAAAAATATAGCTCCAAGTAAAGTTACCGATGAACAAAGACGAAGGAGGGGATGCCTTCCGGGGCATCCCCAAGCTTAGGCTCTTGGTTGTTCTTGAATATTACCTTGGGGTGCCTTGGGGATCCCCAATATTAGGCTCTTTCCACTCCTTATTCCATAGTCCATCGAATCCTTGCCCAAAACTTGAAAACTTCACAACAGAAAACTTAACAGAAAACTCGTAAGTTCCGTTAGTATAAGAAAACAAAAGACCATTTCAAGGTACTGTAATGAACTAATTATTTATTTATATTGGTGGTAAACCTACTGTATTCTAACTTCTCTATGGTTTATAAACTATTTTACTAGCCATAGATTCATCAAAATAAGCAAACAACACATCAAAAACAGAATCTGTCAAAAACAGAACAGTCTGTAGTAATCTGAATCAAACGTATACTTATGGAACTCATAAAATTCTCAAATAAATTTCTAGACCTGAGGAATTTATCTATTAATCATATGCAAAAATAATTAACTAAATAGCACTCTCCAAATAGAAATGGAAGCAATTCTCATGAGCGCTAAAGTTTCTGTTTTTTACAGCATGATCATAAAGACTTTACCCAAGTCTTCCCAAAGGTTCTACTTGGAACAAACACTAATTAAACACATAAAACCACATCTAAACAGAGGCTATATGAATTATTTATTACTAAATAGGAACAAAAAGCAAGGAACAAAAATTGTGTTGCCTCCCAACAAGCGCTATCGTTTAATGCCCCTAGCTAGGCATGATGATTTCAATGATGCTCACATAAAGGATAAGAATTGATACATAAAGAGAGCATCATGAAGAATATGACTAGCACATTTAAGTCTAACCCACTTCTTATGCATAGGGACTTTGTGATCAAACAACTTGTGGGAACAATAATCAACTAGCATAGGAAGGCAAAACAAGCATAACTTCAAAACTTTAAGCACATAGAGAGGAAACTTTATATTATTGCAATTCCTACAAGCATATGTTCCTCCCTCATAATAATTTTCAGTAGCATCATGAATGAATTCAACAATATAACCAGCACCTAAAGCATTATTTTCATGATCTACAAGCATAGAAAATTTACTACTGTCCACATAAGCAAGGTTCTTCTCATTAATACTAGTGGGAGCAAACTCAACAAAATAACTATCATGTGATTGAAAATTAAGATCAAGATGACAAGTTTCATGGTTATCATTATTCTTTAAAGCATACGTGTCATCACAATAATCATCATAGATATGAGACATGCTTTCATCATAATAAATTTGCTCATCAAAACTTGGGGGACAAAAAATATCATCTTTATCAAACATAGCTTCCCCAAGCTTGTGGCTTTGCATATCATTAGCATCATAGATATTCAAGGAATTCATACTAACAACATTGCAATCGTGCTCATCATTGAAATATTTAGTGACAAACATTTTATAGATTTCTTCTTCTAGCACTTGAGCACAATTATCCTTTCCATCATACTCACGAAAGATATTAAAAAGGTGAAGCATATGAGACAAACTTAATTCCATTTTTTACTAAACTAGTGATAAAACAAGAAACTAAAAGACTCGGTTGCAAGATCTAAAGATATACCTTCAAGCGCTAACCTCCCCAGCAACGGCGCCAGAAAAGAGCTTGATGTCTACTACACAACCTTCTTCTTGTAGACGTTGTTGGGCCTCCAAGTGCAGAGGTTTGTAGGACAGTAGCAAATTTCCCTCAAGTGGATGACCTAAGGTTTATCAATCCGTAGGAGGCGTAGGATGAAGATGGTCTCTCTCAAGCAACCCTGCAACCAAATAACAAAGAGTCTCTTGTGTCCCCAACACACCCAATACAATGGTAAATTGTATAGGTGCACTAGTTCGGCGAAGAGATGGTGATACAAGTGGTATATGGATAGTAGATAATAGTTTTTGTAATCTGAAAATATAAAAACAGCAAGGTAACTAATGGTAAAAGTGAGCGTAAACGGTATTGCAATGCATTGAAACAAGGCCTAGGATTCATACTTTTGCTAGTGTAAGTTCCCTGAACAATACTAACATAATTGGATCACATAACTATCCCTCGACATGCAACAAAGAGTCACTCCAAAGTCACTAATAGCAGAGAACGAACGAAGAGATTATGGTAGGGTACGAAACCACCTCAAATTATTCTTTCCAATCAATCCGTTGGGCTATTCCTATAAGTGTCACAAACAGCCCTAGAGTTCGTACTATAATAACACCTTAAGACACAAATCAACCAAAACCCTAATGTCACCTAGATACTCCAATGTCACCTCAAGTATCCGTGGGTATGATTATACGATATGCATCACACAATCTCAGATTCATCTATTCAACCAACACAAAGGACCTCAAAGAGTGCCCCAAAGTTTCTACCGGAGAATCACGACGAAAACATGTGCCAACCCCTATGCATAGGTTCATGGGTGGAACCCGCAAGTTGATCACCAAAACATACATCAAGTGAATCACGTGGTATCCCATTGTCACCACAGATACGCACGACAAGACATACAGCAAGTGTTCTCAAATCTTTAAAGACTCAATCCGATAAGATTACTTCAAAGGGGAAACTCAATTCATTACAAGAGAGAAGAGGGGGAGGAGAAACATATGATCCAACTATAATAGCAAAGCTCACGATACATCAAGATCGTGCCAAATCAAGAACACGAGTGAGAGAGAGAGATCAAACACATAGCTACTGGTACATACCCTCAGCCCCGAGGGGGAACTGCTCCCTCCTCGTCATGGAGAGCACCGGGATGATGAAGATGGCCACCGGAGAAGGATTGCCCCCTCCGGCAGGCTGCCGGAACGGGTCTAGATTGGTTTTCGGTGTCTACGGAGGCTTCTGGCGGCAGAACTCCCGATCTATTGTCCTCTCTGGAAGTTTTAGGATACGTGGGTATATATGGGTGAAAGGAGTACGTCGGTGGACCGAAGGGGGGGCCACGAGGCAGGGGGCGCACCCTAGAGGGGTGGGCGCGCCCCCTACCCTCGTGAGCTCCTCCTTCATCGTCTAACGTAGGGTCCAAGTCTATCCGGTAGGTTTCCTTCCAAAAATAACTTCTCCAGTTGATTTCGTTCCGTTTTGACTCCGTTTGATATTCCTTTTCTTCGAAACACTGAAATAGGCATAGAACAGCAAATCTGGGTTGGGCCTCCGGTTAATAGGTTAGTCCCAAAAATAATATAAAAGTGGAAAATAAAGCCCAATATTGCCCAAAACAGTAGATAATATAGCATGGAGCAATCAAAAAATATAGATACGTTGGAGACATATCAGCGGCCCGTCACGGCCATCCTTCGTACCTCTACCCGCCCATCGCTCTACGCCGACCGTTGCCACCCTGCTCCGGCCGGGACTACTGCATCCACCACCTCTGTCACGTCTGTACGGCCGCTCTACCGTCTGCCTTGCCGACCCTATCGCCGGCTGCCTCGGGCCAGCTGTGTCGGACTCACCGTCTGCGCCGGCCTCATCTTGGACTCCGCCGCCACCCTGCCTCCACCGAGTTGCGTCCCTGTCCTCGCGCGTGATCGGATTGATCAACCGCCCGCCGCCGCGATCCGCCTCATCTATGTTGTGCAACCAACCCGGGTCATCGGTTGCGCGTGCCTTCGCAGGTCTTGTGAAGATCGTCCCTGAGTTCAGCACACCCCTCCACCAATCAAGAAACGGGCTGCCGCTGCGTCGCCCCGTCAGGCCACAACGTCGCCGCCCCTTGGTTCTCCTCGCGGCTGCATTGACTCGCTCCTCGCCACTGCGTTGCCCCTTTGGGACGTAGTGCCATGATACGCGGTCCCCACCGACGCCCCGAGGCCGTCCACGTGGTTGCATCGACCCGCACTCCACCACTGCGTCGCCTCTTCGGACTGTAGCACCGCGGCCCATGGTCCCTGCTATCGCCCGAGGTCTTCCCGCCGTCGCCCAGACCTACCCACCGCTGCTGCGTCGCCCCTTCGGGCCGTAGCGCCATGGCCCGCGGTCCACTCCGTCGCCCCCGCATGTTGACTTCACGTGGTATGCGTTGTGGCACCTCCCTTGGCGCTGGAACACCACGTCCATGCCGGTCTTCGTCATGCTGTTGGGTTCTGAACGAAATATGCCCCAGAGGCAATAATAAAGTTGTTATTTTTTATTTCCTTATATCATGATAAATGTTTATTATTCATGCTAGAATTGTATTAACCGGAAACTTGATACATGTGTGGATACATAGACAAAACACCGTGTCCCTATTAAGCCTCTCCTAGACGAGCTCGTTAATCAAAGATGGTTAAGTTTCCTAACCATAGACATGTGTTTTCATTTGATGAACGAGATCACATCATTAGGATAATGATGTGATGGAAAAGACCCATCTATTAGCTTAACATATTGATCGTTCAGTTTTACTGCTATTGCTTTCTTCATGTCAAATACATATTCTTTCGACTATGAGATTATGCAACTCCTGGATACTAGAGGAATACTTTGTGTGCTATCAAACGTCACAACGTAACTGGGTGATTATAAAGATGCTCTATAGGTATCTCCGAAGGTGTTTGTTGAGCTGGCATAGATCGAGGTTAGGATTTGTCACTCCGAGTATCGGAGAGGTATCTCTGGGCCCTCTCGGTAATGCAAAGTGACTAATGAGTTAATTATAGGATGATGTATTATGGAACGAGTAAAGAGACCCATTTGTTAGCTTAGCATATTAATCGTCCTGGATTAGGGGGTACTCGGGTGCCCAGCCTATTTAATATGGGCCGGACTAATGGGCCATGAAGATAGAAGCCGAAGATTATCCCCCTTGTCCCGGTAGGGCTCCTATATGCGTGAACGGCAAGTCTTTGTGTCTGGATGTATTTCCTTCCTCTGCAAACTGACTTTGTATAACCCTAGGCCCTTCCGTGTGTATATAAACCCAAGGGTTTAGTCCGTAGAGGCTATCAGAATTCTCATAGGCTAGACAGGTAGGGTTTAGCCATTACGATCTCGATGTATATCAACTCTTGTAACCCCTATACTCATTGAATACAATCAAGCAGGACGTAGGGTTTTACATCCTTTAAGAGGGCCCGGACTTGGGTAAACATTGTGTCCCCATCGTCCCTTGTTACCATTGATCCTCAGACGCATAGTTCGGGACCCCCTACCCAAGATTTGTCGGTTTTGACACCGACATTTGTGCTTTCATTGAGAGTTCCATTGTGTTGTCGATAGAAGGATCGATGGCTCGCCTTGTCATCAACAACGATATCACTTCTGGGAGGAGCCTAACTTCGGGTCAGGTCCTCCAGCTCGGCGGTTTCACCATGGGCGCCCACGCGGCCATCAAGCCGATGGCGCCCCCCGCAATCGCTAGACATCACGTCCGCATCGGTCTCGAACACTTCGAAAAGATGGATCCAGCTGACATCTCGTCCTTGAACGAGTTGCTAGATCACATCGCCGACCTAGGGATTTCAACGGACTATGATCGGATCGGGCTTAAACCTGACCAGAGGGAAATCAATCTCCCACCGATCACTCACCTGGTGGCAGTCGTCGAGGAACGAGACAAGAACACATATTCCCCTAAGTTTAAAACCAGCTATGTTCGGATCTCCGAACCCATCGAGCCGGACACTCTTCCTTTTGAGGAGATCCCACGTCCCCCAAACTCAGGGTCAGACTTAGGGTCTGGGTAACACTTAGATCTTCTCAGACCCGAACTGGTGACCTCGGAGATTTTACAAGCTCCAAACACAATCTTGGGCTAGGATTCAAGTTTTAGCCCACCCTCCCTCCACAATCAATACTCTCCAAGAAATTCAGGCCCTCAAGACATATACGACCTGATGTATGTATGGTAGCAACCTCACGAGATGGTCCATCACTTTTGGGCCAGGTTTCTACTTGTTAAAAACAAGATTAAAGATTGTTGCGACTATGATGTGGTCTTGGTTTTTCATCACAATTACACTGATGAGGGAATTCGGAATGCCATTGACCGCCGCCGCATACAAAACTTCATGGAGCTATCGCACGTAGTACGAACATACTGCGCGATGGAAAGCACATGGAAGGCCCAAAAAACCCAATTGGAACATGCTACCTTTAAGAAGTACACTGCCCGGGCAAAACGGGTACACCCCCACGAGGCATCTGATCATAAGCCCGTTGAGGGAGTCCTAGATGAGGGGGTCCTCGGGCGTCCGGGCTATGCAACATGGGCCGGACTAATGGGCCGCGAAGATACAAGATAGAAGACTTTCCCCCGTGTCCGGATGGGATTCTCCTTTGTGTGGATGGCAAGCTTGGCGTTCAGATATGAAGATTCCTTTCTGTGTAAACCGACTTGTACAACCCTAGGCCCCTCCGGGGTCTATATAAACCAGAGGGTTTAGTCCGTAGAGGCAATCATAATCATACATGCTAGACATCTAGGGTTTAGCCATTACGATCTCGTGGTAGATTAACTCTTGTAACCCCTATACTCATCAAAGTCAATCAAGTAGGACGTAGGGTTTTACCTCCATCAAGAGGGCCCGAACCTGGGTAAACACCGTGTCCCCTGCCTCTTGTTACCTTCGATCCTTAGATGCACAGTTCGGGACCCCCTACCCGAGATCCGCCAGTTTTGACACCGACATTGGTGCTTTCATTGAGAGTTCCACTGTGCCATCGTCGAAAGGCTCGATTGCTCCATCGACCATCTACAACAATGCTACCGTGAAGGGGATTTTTCTCCCCTTCCAGATCTTTGTATTCGGCGGCTTCGCACTGCGTGCCAACTCGGTTGGTCACCTAGAGTGTAACATCCCAAAATTCTAAATTTTGGAATGTTATATTAAATAAATTATTATGATTGTTTGTTTGATTGTTGTGTGATTGATTGTGTGAAATTGAGTGGAAATAGAATTTTTATTTTTTGAAAGTTGAATGGGAGGGAATAAAAGGACTTTCCCAAAACTTTCATCTTGCATTTTTCTTGATCTCCATGAATTCAAAGTCATCTCATCATAAGACCCTAGAGTGAAGATGATATGACTTCTTCCATTTGAAGAAATAAAAAGGGGTTTGAAAATGATTTGAATTCCATTTGAGAATATTTCAAATCAGAAACTTTATGCCACTCAAGGATTTTCATGAGAGAAGATAACAAGACTTCTTCAAAAAATATGAAATAGAGTGGAGAGTGATGAGGAGCACTTTTGAATTTCATTTGGTTCACTTTTGGAAAGTTTTCCGTTTTGAGTTTCAAAAACATTTCCATTCATTCAAATAAAATAAAGAGAGAAGGAAATATGACTCCTTCAATTATCAAAAATAAAATGGAAATGGATTATGAAACCAATAGACGCTATTTTAAAATAATATTTGAAATCATTTGCATGTCATGATTTATTGCATTTTGGAGTTTTCTCGAATGTTCAAATATTATTTTCCACTTAAGAAAAATAAAGGAGATGGGATAAGATGACTTCCTCAAAATATAAAAGAGATGGAAATTTCATTTGAATATTAGTTGGAGCTTTTAGAACTTATTTGGTATTTATTCGATTTGCAAAAAGTGCATTAAATGCATTAGGAAAATATTTTCAAATTCTTCTATGCTTGAATAAATGTTCATTGTGCTCTAGATATTCCTATGTAATTTTAGAAATTATCATGGTAGTTTTAGGATTTTGTTTGGTTTCGTTTTGGCCTCGGAAAGTTTTTTGTAAAAAAACACGCACACGCACCCGTGCGTAGGCCCAGCCACCGCTGGCCAGAGCCGGCCCACGGCCACAGCAAGCCGCGCCAGGCCAGGAGCACCGCGGCCTGCTCCCAGCGCCCAGGCCGCCCGAGCGCTTCGCCTCGCACCCCCGCGCCCATCTCTCTCTCGCTCGCTCTTACCTCTGACACTGACCGATGGGGCCCGTAGCCATATCATCCCTAACCTCCCACAAACTCCGCTGGATGAGCACGCGCACGCCCGAACCCACCGGCCGAAGCTCTAGGGATAGAGCTTATCCCTCACCCCCGAGCCCTCTCTCAGCGCCTATAAGAAGCCCTCGACCCCCTCTCTCCGTTCAGCCAATCCGTTCGTCACCACGCCCCTCGCATCGCTCGCCGTAGCCACTTGGATCACGCCGGAGCCGTGCTATTTCACCAGAGGAGTTCGTCACCCGTGAGCCACCCCAGCCTCCACCATCTACTTCTTTTTGTTGCCCGAGTCCGCACGCGTCGATTTGACACCTTCTTTTGCCTTCTAGGTCGCCAGAGCCGCCGCCGCGACGTGCCGCGCTCTCGCCGGAGCACCGGAGCTCTGCCGCCCCCTCCGCTCGTTGCTAGCCACCCCGTCGCCCGCCGACCCCACCAGCACGCCGCCCACGCCGCGCCCGACCTCCCCGACCCCTTCGCCGCCGCTGAGGACCGCCGGAGCCACCGCCCTGTGCGCCGCCCGACGCCTGCGCCACCATCTCCTGTTCGTCATCGTTGCCACCGTGAGCTAACCCCCTTTCCGTTTAGGTTTTTTGATAGGTTAACCACGGTTTTAATTTAACCGTGCGGTTTTATTTTAAACCGATGTCGTTTTTTTGTTAGCCGCTGCCGCTATTTTGCTTAAGGTCCGAGTGTCCGCTGTATAAGCTACGCGGCGAACACCTTTCGTCCACTAGGAATTTGCCACGTGTCAGGGACCTGTTTGCGATAGTTTTCTTCACTGTTTAGTCCCTGTAATTAGCAGATTAGTCCCTAAACTTAGAATAGCCACAACTTTTTAACCATAACTCCAAATTCGATGAAACCAGCGACAAATTCTTCGTCATGATTAGATCTATCCAGTAGCATCATGTTTGTAAACTTTTTCCAAATTCAAATTTGAACTTTATTCAGATTTGAATTCGAACTTCAAATGGCCATATCTCCTAAACCGCAGCTCTGATTGATGTGATTCTTTTTGCACCGTGTCACCGTAGCCAAACCCTACCACTTGGACCATTGTCACGATAATTTTCACACAATTAGTATCTGTTCATGATAGCTTTAGTGCTATGCTTTATATGCACGATAGATCACATCACAGTTTTGCACCTTATGTCACTTATTGTTTTGCACCTAGAATTATTTGCATGCAAGTTATGTGTGTTGGATCCCCATTTGGTTTTCTGAGTCATTCGTGCAGCATGTTCTTGCTCTTTGGAGTGATTTCTTATGTGAATGCAATGTTAGACTTTATAGATTTTTATCGGAGAGTGACGAATAGTTCTATTAAGTAAATTTCTGAGAGCGATATAATCTTCATCAACTATTACCAGGCAAGTTCACATTTGACCATTCTTACAATTACCTATTTTTATATTATGCACTTAGTTCTTTTGTGGTAGGATTGCATGGTAGGATTTATTGTTGCCAGATGGCTATGCCGTTACCTGGTAGTTCATTGAGGTAGGTCTGATCTATACATCCTTGTCACCATCGTGTAAGTTTATTTTTGCCTCGCTAAATGTAGACGTGGTTTGGGAAGCGAACATGGTGAGACATGAGTGACAAAGTAGTAATCAGGACCAAGACTTGTAAATGAACTACCTGGGCGGAGGTTTGGTTTGAATGGTGGCGAAGTACAGTGGGGAGCGTGCATGGGAAATCCATGGTGGTGCACCACTAGTGGTCCGTTCGCCCAGGCTCAAAGGGATCAAACGTGTTTACATGTCTAGAAGCTTACGTGTGCAGCCACAAGCCAATATGGGCTCTTGCTTAGTTGAGTAGTTAGTGTGACCTCTTCTGGGATGGGCTAGCAGATGTAGAATGAGTAGGTGTACCGGCCTATCCGTGGGTTAAGGGGAAATACTTTCGAAAGACTATGTATCGTTCATCCTGTTCTGAAACACCAGGCAGTGCGAGAATTTCAAGGGAGGCGATCGAGTCTTGTGGGAAAAGTGCGCGAACCTCTGCAGAGTGTTAAAACCTAATCGATTAGCCGTGTCCCCGGTTACGGACAACTTGAGAATCTAGTAGTGGAAATGCTGGGAGATCTCATCACTCTTAATTAAACAGTTGGGATTTAAATGAAACTTTGGGAATGGGTTGAGTTGGGTTTACCAACTCATCCTATGCTATACAGTAGTGGTAGAATAATATCTTTTATTCTAGGGAAAAACTAGCTTTATGCAAAAACTAAACTTAGAGATTTCCACCAGCCAAATTGCATGTACAAATAGGTTCTTTATTCTTATGATGTGACTTGCCAGTACATTCAATGTATTGACCTACAGGGCTGCAACGTCTTATGTTGCAGGAATTTCTATGACGGGTAAGAATTACGTTGCAGGGTTACTGTCGGTGTCAAAACCGGCGGATCTTGGGTAGGGGGTCCCGAACTGTGCGTCTAGGCTGGATGGTAACAGGAGGCAAGGGACACGAAGTTTTACCCAGGTTCGGGCCCTCTCGATGGAGGTAAAACCCTACGTCCTACTTGATTAATATTGATGATATGGGTAATACAAGAGTAGATCTACCACGAGATCGGAGAGGCTAAACCCTAGAAGCTAGCCTATGGTATGATTGTTGTTGTCTATGTTGTCCTACGGACTAAAACCCTTATAGACACCGGAGAGGGTTAGGGTTACACAAAAGTCGGTTATAATGGTAGGAGATCTGCATATCTGTATCGCCAAGCTTGCCTTCCACGCCAAGGAAAGTCCCTTTCGGACACGGGACGAAGTCTTCAATCTTGTATCTTCATAGTCCAGGAGTCCGGCTGAAGGTATAGTCCGGCCATCCGGACACCCCCTAATCCAGGACTCCCTCAGTAGCCCCTGAACCAGGCTTCAATGACGACGAGTCCGGCGCGCAGATTGTCTTCGGCATTGCAAGGCAGGTTCCTCCTCCAAGTACTTCATAGAAGATTTTGAACACAAAGATAGTGTCCGGCTCTGCAAAATAAGTTTCCACATATTGCCATAGAGAAAATAATATTTACACAAATCTAATCTGCTGACGTATTCCATAGTGTGACACACCATGGCCAAGCCTTTATCCGAGTCATTTCATTATCCCACCTCAGCGCGTCATGCGAGGCAGTTTCCTTGGCACGTGTTGTTAAAGTAGAGATCCTGTCCCCTTATTCCGGGATTCTCATCAATACGGGCGTGGGTAACCCAACCGCTTCTAGGACTCCTAGATTATAGGCAAGTCCAAACGGACACGGAGAGGACACTTGATATTCACCCTATTTATAAAGGGACAAGGCTTTTATTTTTCCCTCCCGTGCTCAATCAAATCCTTCCCCCACCTCAAGCTCAAACACCCAAAGTTCAGGTTAGGTGCTCCGAACCTTCAGTCATGTCCGGATCTAGCCTTCAAGGCCGATGGGTGCCTTCCTCCATCACGGAGGAAGACATCAAAATGTTGAGGGAGGCCAGATATCTGAGCGCCAAGATCTTGCATCGGCTGCCTCCCCGAGGGCAGGCTGTCCCCACCCCCGAACCCAACGAAAACGTCGTGTTCGTCTCCCACTTCCTCCGAGGTCTAGGCCTTGCTCTGGATCCTTTCGTCAGGGGTTCAATGTTTTATTACGGGCTAGACTTCCATTATCTAGCTCCGGACTCCTTTCTTCATATCACGACATTCATTGTCGTGTGCGAGGACTTCCTCCGGGTTACCCCTCACTTTGGCCTATGGCTCAAGACCTTTGAAGTAAAGCCGAAGATGATCGAGGGGCAACATGCAGCGTGTGGAGGTGCCTCAATACGCAAGATGACGGGAGCTCCATGGCCCCAAGGTTCCATCCCAGAGGTGTGTGAATTGTGGCAACAGGAGTGGTTCTACATCACGGCTCCTAGAAGTGCCAAGTGGGCAGCTGCCCCTGTTTTCCGCTCGGGCCCTCCACCACAACTGATGTCATGGATCAGCAGAGGTCTGAGCTGGGGTTCAGCCAAGGACGTGCCTATACTGCAAAGCCGCATTTGAGATCTCTTCAATGGAGATTTCAGTTTGGTTGCGGTAATACAAGTTATGCTGGTTCGTCAAGTCCAGCCTTGCAAACGCCGACCTCTTTGCCTATGGGAGTTCAATCCCGAGGGACCGCGTGTCATTCAAAATTTTCTCGGCCTGACGCACGAGGAGATGTACAAGTCATTCTTCGGACCTCAGGTGGAGTGTCCGGAAATCACCGAGGACATGGCCCTGAGTAGTAACCGCGCCGCCGAACAGGTAAGGCATCTTCCGGCCGTACATACTATCTCTCCTTTGTTACGAAGTTATTTCTAAGAGTTCGCTTTTTGACCAGGACTGGCTAACAAAGGCGAAGTTGATTCGGTGTTCGGCCCCCCTCCCTGAGGGTTTGGAAAATCCGGTATTGGAAAAGATGCTCCAGACCGCACGTTGCCTGGAGCCCTTGAAGGAAGATACTGTGGAGGATAATGCGGGCGGACGCGGGCCCCCAACGCTGCCCATTCTAGCCGAGGGAGCGAGCGTCTCCATGAAGGAAGACGACCAGAAGAGGAAAAGGACTGCCCCCGGGGATTCGGAAGCCGAAGCTTCCAAACGGGAGAAGAAGTCTCCCACAGAGGGTCCTACCTTGGGGGGCACTGTTGCCGCACAAAGTCTGCGGGGGGATCAATTCTCCCGCGAGTCGTAAGTGACCCGAAATACTTTAATAGTACATATATGCCATCTTTTTCTTCTGAGAGAATAACCACCGCATATATTTTTGCAGTTCGGGCCTTAGCCCTTCTCAAATGAGCTCGTCTTCGGGGGATCTTCCTCCAGAGATGATGGAGAGCGAAACGCCTCCTCCGGACTCCTCCGCTCCGGAAGCGGGCGACCCTAAAGTGTCGTCGCGGAGGGCCTCTCCGAGTCCGGTGAGGCCAGAAGATAATCCCATTGATCCTCTAAGCTCCCAGTGTCCGGCTCCCGAAAAGAGCAGACAAAAGAGTCCGGCACCGTCTAGTGTGCGATCGGATGTTCTGAGGGAGTTGGTGGGGCGAGCGGCCATCTCAGATGAACACTGTGTGCTGATGAATACGGTGATGGAGAGAATATCGTCCACCGAAAGCGGATTGCATGAAGCTTTTATGAGTCTACTGACAGGCTTTGAGGTACGTAAAAGAATGTATGATAGTCCTGCACATGCTAGGTGTGCCCTGTGTAGATAGTAGCCCCTGAGACTCTGGTTGTCGTCGGAAACGACAATGAACAGAGGATCATATTCCCAGGTAATAACCATACTGCCTCTATGTGCAGGTGATGGAAGCTCCGGTGGCTAGCCAGACTAGCGAGTTTACCCATTTAGAACGGCAGTTGGATGCGACAGACGCCGACATCGAGCTTGTTAACAAAAGGCTTGACGAGGCACAGGGTAAGCGTCATTATCTAGTAAACGCCACATAAGAAGAGCAACATGATGCCAGTATCTTTCATATGTTGCGACTGCAGATGGAGCTGCCACTATTGAAGCCTTGCGGGCAGAACTTGCCTGAGCCAAGGAACAAGCCAGGTTGGGTAATGCGGCTGCTTTGAAGGCGGCCGAAGAGTTGCAAGCCGAGAAGGCCGCGCATGGCGAGGGCCAAGACAAGATGGCCATAGAATTAAAAGCCGCCACTGACCGTTGTCGGGTTCTTGAAAAGGAAAACCAAGCGAAGGCATCGGACCTTGAGAAGGCTGCTGTGACGAGAAAAGACCTCCGCTCTCCTATGAGGGCAAAGAAGGAGGAGCTGCGGGAAGCCGGGAATATTGTAGCTGGGAAATCCTTTATGTTGCGGAGGAAGTTCGGAGATCCACGGTATGCCCCTCTGGATCGGCTGTGGAGTTCGGAGGATGTGTATATGGATTTGGCGGCGAGCGCTGCCGATGCGGCCAATTACTTCCAGGGTCAGACGGACCATGAAGTAGACCGGCTGTTTTGGAGATAATTCCATTCTCCCGAGCGTCCACTTTCATTGACTGACCAATTAGCCGAATGTGCCGAACTAAATAGGTTGTCCGGACTCTCCACGAGGTCTGTTGTGGACCAGCTATGGCCAAAAAGGTCAAAACCGAACAACTATTTCAGCTTGGTGCAACCGTTCCTTGACGTGGTGTCGCGCATTAATGCGATGAAGAGGTTGGCATGCATAGAAGGCGCATGGATGGCCTTTGCCCGTGTTAAAGCATACTGGGCGGAGATGGATGCTACCACTATTGCAGCGCGGGATTCGGCCATAGGTCGAAAGGCTGCTGAGCACTACTTTGAATAAGTTCTTGAGGGTGCCCGTTTGATAGAGACCCAGTGCTCAAAAAATATTATGTTTGAGTGACATGTAATCTCATTGTAAGCGAAATGCTTTTATAAATTTTTATAAGGCTATTTTTATACTTTTGCCTGAAAGTAATATGATGCCTCCTGGGCGGCCGTTTATGTATACATGTGTATAACCTGAAAGATTGCAGTCGTCGGCTTCAACCCCCTCGCATATAATGCGGAGGTGCTCACAAAAACACGCGTTCACACTTAACCAACGTCTTGGTCCTATTAAGGAGGTGATAGCAGAGCGAGCGAGGCAACCGGACTATAATGCTTTAGCACTTTCACTTAGCCATAGGAGTTTGACAGTGGGGCTACTAGATAGCCCCTGGTGGCTCCGCACTCTCCCGGTTCCGGGGTGCGTACATGCCTGGCTGGAAAACGTCCCTTCGTTAAGGCGGAGGAATTCTAACATTCCCACAGGTCATCGAGTGGTCGACCAGTCTCACGCTATATCATGATAGTCAGTTTTCGGCTTTCTCTACTGAGGTGCTCGTCCGGATGAACCAGGGCACAATCGCAGTAGTTCTCTTGGTGCTACCTTAGCCGGTAAAGTGGAACGTAAGGCATCAAAACACAGGAGCCGGGCAAACCCAACATTGGACCAAAGACAATGATTCGGAGCTGATGCATATAGGGCCAAACTCGCGACGCCGAACACTCCCTAAGGTATTCAGTCTTTGTGTTATAAACCGGGCCTAAATAATGGCCTTTGTAAGAAGCCCCTTGTGTCCAGGTACGTGCTTTGCTCTGGCATGGCCACATGCCAAGACGTCAGCATCCTTCTCAACGACGGATATGTATGAACAAGAGACAGTAAAAAAGGTTTACGCAGGGTCTTAATCTAAAAAGAATCCTTGGAGCGGGTCCCTGCTGCACGTCTGCGCCTGTGTCTCCGTTGTGCCGTATCCTGGACGGGTGTAGCACGATGATCGTCTATAAAAGAGAGGAAGTTAAGTGAAAAAGTTGTCGTGCAAAAAGATAGTTTTTAAAGAAACCATGTATAATTCAAGATGATGAGAAATTGCCACTTGTCTGCGCACTTGAGCCCCTTGTATTGACAAATAGGGGTGTGACCATTTATTCGGTATAAGTAGCGGCGCCGGACTCGATTAGTTGTGTCTGCGGTCTTGACGACCTATTGGATGCTTTCGCTGGTTCGGGCGCCTTTAGTGTGCGGCTGCCAAGGCAGCCTCACTCTCTTCGGCGCGCAGAGATCGCTTGATATTTCCGTGCACTGAAATGATGCCACGTGGACCGGGCATCTTGAGTGTGAGGGAGGCGTAGTGTGGTATTGCATTAAAGCGAGCGAAAGCTGCGCGTCCGAGCAGTGCTTGATAGCCACTTTGAAACGGAGCGATGTGGAAGGTTAAATGCTCGCGACAGAAGTTATCGGGGGAGCCGAATATAACCTGTAGTAGGAGGGAGCCCGTACGACGAGCCCCTGGGCCTGGCGTTACTCCTTTAAAGGTAGTATTGCTATGGCGAATTTGTGTTGGGTCTAACCCCATCCCGCGGATTGTATCCTGATATATTAAGTTTAGGTTGCTGCCGCTGTCCATCAAGACTCGTGTGAAGTGATATCCGCCAATTACTGGGTCTAATACCAGGGCAACCCATCCTGCTTGTCGGATATTTGCTGAGTAATCGCGATGGTCGAAAGTGATCGGTTGAGACGACCAGTGGCAGGACTTCGCGGTGACAGGCACTTGGGTATATTTTCCTGGGAGTGTCGTGTTGTTTTTTCCCTTGATCACGTGTAACACGTTTACTGTTTTGACCTCTGGTGGAAATTTCTTTTGTTCTGCCATGTCTTGCTTGGGAGGCTCGTCCTCGTCTTCACTTGGTGTATCCTCCCCCTTGTGTACGGCGTTGAGCTTGCCGGACTGCTTGAAGACCCAACATTCTTGTGGGTATGATTAGTAGGTTTACCAGGGGTACTATGAATCTGACATACTTGGTCCAGAATTTTGTTGAGGCTAGACAATTCATGCCTGGTGCCTTTAGGGGGCGGCTTGTGACCTGGCCGAGAGCTTTTGAATCCGGCATTTACTGTCGTGCCCTTCGTGCTGTCTTCTTTATTCCGGCATTTGTTATTGCTGTTGCGCCGTGATTTTCCGTTTCCATCTCTAACTTCAGATGTACTAGGGTCGCTGGTGCTGCATCTGGCTAGCCAGCTGTCCTCACCCGCGCAAAAGCGGGTCATGAGGTTTGTTAATGCAGCCATCGTTCTCGGCTTATTTTGGCCGAGGTGTCTGGCGAGCCATTCGTCACGGACGCTATGCTTGAAAGCTGCTAAGGCTTCGGCGTCCGGACAGTCAACAATCTGGTTCTTTTTATTAAGAAACCTGTTCCAAAGCTTTCGGGCTGACTCTCCGGGCTATTGAGTTATTGACTCAAATCGTCCGCATCCGGAGGTCGGACATAAGTCCCTTGAAAATTTGCCCGAAAGGCGTCTTCGAGCTCTTCCCAACTTCCAATGGAGCTTTCGGGGATGCCTTTGAGCCAGTGACGAGCTGGCCCTTTGAGCTTGAGGGGTAAGTACTTGATGGCGTGGAGATCGTCTCCTCGAGCCATATGGATATGGAGGATGTAGTCCTCAATCCAGACCCCAGGGTCTGTTGTTCCGTCGTATGCCTCTATGTTTACGGGCTTGAATCCCTCTGGAAATTCATAGTCCAGCACCTCATCGGTGAAACATAGGGGGTGTGCGGCACCCCTGTAGCTGGGTGTACCGCATTGTTCGGATGTTTGTTGTGTTGCATTGTATGCTGGGGCGCGCTTGCGTGGTCCATAGATGGATCTTGTTGCCCCGTCCTTTGGGTGCGAGCCCTCGCATGGGTCGCGTGTTGTATTGTGAGCGCGTTGTATGCCGCTCTGTGTTGGTAGAGGGGTCGTCTATCCGACCAGGTGGCTGCTTTGATATTTGGTTGTGGGGGGTCTGAGGCCTACTCATCGAATTCGGGTAGCAGCTTCCGCTTTGGGTAGCTCTTGGAGGGGCGATTGTCGCCGTACCTTGCTGCAGTGTTGAGTATTTTACTCCATCTGATTTGGAGTGTGTCTTGCGCGGCCTTGAGCCTTTGCTTCTGCTTTTTCAGACTCCTCGCGGTGGCAACAAGCCTTTTACGGGTAGTCTGCTGCTCCGGGTGTCTGTCCGGCGTTATGTCGTCCGGACCATTATCCTTGATAGGATTTGTTTGTTCGGTTTGATTATCCGGATTGCCGTTGTCCGGCAGCGGTTCGCCCTGCTCCAGCGCTGGGTCTGTGTGATCACTATTTCTGTTGAGGCGGGATTTGGGGCGGCGCTTGCGTCGCCGCTTTGACTGCTTTTCGAGGGAACAAGCCTTCAGTGCGTCCTTCCGCTCCTCGTCGTCATCTTTTGGTGCGTCCACCATGTATACGTCATATGACGAGGTGGCGTTCCAGGGCCCAATAGGCGCTGGTTCTTCATCGTCTCCTTCATCGGCGTCCGTACCATCGATGTCTTCGGAGTCGAAGTCGAGCATGTCGGTTAAATAGTCGACTGTGGCTACAAAGTGGGTGGTGGGTGGGCTTTGAATTTCTTCATCGTCCGCATCCCAACCTCGCTGACCGTAGTCCGGCCAGGGCCCTCCTGATAAAGAGAGAGACTTTAGTGATTTTATAATATCGCCCAAGGGCGAGTGCTGAAAGATGTCCGCGGCAGTAAACTCCATGATCGGCGCCCAATCGGATTCGATCGGCAGAGGTGCGAATGGTTCGGAGTCCGGAGAGGAGTTCGGTTCCTTGGAATCATGAGTCTCGCGGAGTGCGGGGCTGGTGTTCGGCTCGATCGCTGTTAGGATCATAGCCCCCGAGGCGGCGTCCAACCACCCATCCTCGATCGGCACAGTTGGCTCCGAATTAAGGGTCGAAGCCGATGCGAGTACGACCTCCAGGGCACTGTTCGGCGGCAGAGCTAGATCATGCTCGTCGTGACAGCACGGTGCGCTCGGCAGTGGATCGAATCCATCGAAGATCAAGTCCCCGCGGATGTCAGCCGTGTAGTTTAAACTTCCAAATCTAACCTAACGGCCAGGGGCATAGCTTTTGATCTGCTCCAGATGGCCAAGTGAATTGGCCCGCAGTGCGAAGCCGCCGAAGACGAAGATCTGTCCGGGGAGGAAGGTCTCACCCTGGACTGCATCGCCATTGATGATCGTAGGAGCCATTAAGCATGACGGCGACGACACAGAGGAACTCTCAATGAAAGCACCAATATCGGTGTCCAAACCGGCGGATCTCGGGTAGGGGGTCCCGAACTATGCGTCTAGGCCAGATGGTAACAGGAGACAAGGGACACGAAGTTTTACCCAGGTTCGCGCCCTCTCGATGGAGGTAAAACCCTACGTCCTGCTTGATTAATATTGATGATTTGGGTAATACAACAGTAGATCTACCACAAGACCAGAGAGGCTAAACCCTAGAAGCTAGCCTATGGTATGATTGTTGTTGTCTATGTTGTCCTATGGACTAAAACCCTCCGGTTTATATAGACACCGGAGAGGGTTAGGGTTACACAAAAGTCGGTTATAATGGTAGGAGATCTGCATATCCATATCGCCAAGCTTACCTTCCACGCCAAGGAAAGTCCCTTCCGGACACGGGACGAAGTCTTCAATCTTGTATCTTCAAAGTCCAAGAGTCCGGCTGAAGGTATAGTCCGTCCATTCGGACACCCCCTAATCCAGGACTCCCTCAGTTACGGTCTACACTCAACTTGTCGTTGGCGTTGATGGACTCCACACCCGTTTGATTGTTTCCGCTGAGACTTATGAGGTATATATCTGTCTTACATTATTTATACATGTGATTGCACTTTGATATATACATTGATGTACCGTGTGTGCCAGCATACCTATCGAGGGATGGCACGGATACACAGAGGCTTGACCGTTTGAGGTCGGGTCGCTACAGAGATGGTATCAGAGCACATGTTGACTATAGGACGTGACCCTAGAAACTAGAAAGCCCTTAGGAAAGGATTTCTCTAAAACTTAATTTTCAAAAACATCCTTTACCTCTCTTCTTTTCTGAGCTTTATCAAATATTCCCTTTTTAGTTAGACAATACCCTGTTCCCTTTGGACCACACGGAGGATGAACTGAAGCCACTCCGAGAATGACAAGATATCGGACTTCACCATACACTAGAAGGATTGAAGCTACAACAGTCGAAGCCTCTAAAGAACTAAAGAATTTGAAAACGCTGACGAATTCCAAGATTATATGACCTTTAGAGGACCAATCCCCTGTTGTATATTCACGTTAGATGCGATGATTTGTGAGCTGTCATATTTGGTGTGTGTTTTCCGACAACAACAAATAAAACTTATTTTCAAAACTGTATTGTTTGTATTGTGTGTATCTCTCTCTATCCCTCTTATCTCATCCCAAAACCCTTGGACCCAATAGATGATGAATGAAGATGGACTTATATTCTCTGGACCGATCACTCAGTTGGAGGTAGAGCTATGGATTCAAAACATGGAGAATCACTTCAGGAGCAAGTTGGTTGCAAGGAAGTATGAGGTTCAATACGCTCTTCGGTACTTTACAAAAAGTGCTGCAACCTGGTGGAAAATGCATCAAGCCATACAAGGATGTAATGGAGCAAAAACTCGGGAGGAATTTAAGTAGACTCTGTTGGGATCCCGTCTTATCCGGAAGCGCGGTGATAACCTGATGAAGAAACCTTGTGCCTGCAAGATATGTGGAGAAATAGGACACACCCATGAAGAACACAAGGATGGATGCCCTCATTGTGAAGGAAACCACCAAGCGGAAGAATACCCAACTAGGCAGGTTACTTGTTTCTTGTGTGAAGGAACTACACACTACCCTGCCCTGTGTCACATTTACCCCAAGGTACAAAAAATTACCAAGCAGCACAAGGAAGCAATGAAATAAGCCCTCGGGGAAAGTTTAAAAGAACCTGTGATGAAGGAAGATGTTAACGACCCTGATGGAGAAAGCCTAAACATATTTTACTCCAATGCTTGCTATTCATGTGGAGAAGAAGGACATTTTTCACAATATTGCATGAAGGAAAACCAAGAGTATCTGGGAGACTTCCCGATAGAAGAAGTGGAGTTTGATCCACATGAGGTAGAAGAATTGATCGGAACAAAGAAGTCCAGGAAGAGAAAGAGCACGTGTCGCTAGAACAACCCAATTTCAGCAGAAAAGGACCTAAGTCATATCACTTGTTACAGATGCAAGGATTTAGGTCATTACGCTAGCAAATGCCCAGTGTCGGTGTCAAAACCGGCGGATCTCGGGTAGGGGGTCCCGAACTGTGCGTCTAGGATCGATGGTAACAGGAGGCAGGGGACACGATATTTACCCAGGTTCGGGCCCTCTTGATGGAGGTAATACCTTACGTCCTGCTTGATTGATATTGATGATGTGAGTATTACAAGAGTTGATCTAGCACGAGATCGTAGAGGCTAAAACCCTAGAAGCTAGCCTATGGTATGATTGTTGTATATTATCTATCGACTAGCCTGGCCTCGGTATATATAATGCACCAGAGGCCTAGGATAACAAGAGTCCTAGCCAAATACGCCGATGGGGAGGAGTCCTTGTCTTGATCACCAAGTCTTATGGAATCTTCCATGTATGCGGCAGCTGTCCGAACTGGCCCATGAGTGTACGACCGTGGGGGTCCTCGGCCCAATCTAACAGATCGGGAGACGACATGGTGAGTACCCCCTAGTCCAGGACACCGTCAGTAGCCCCCTAAACCGGTCTTCAAGTTAGGGACGCTCCTCGATTCTTCTGAACTATTCTTCATCTTCGGTTGTCGGTCTTGAAAACTGGTTCAAAAAATCTTCTCATCTTCGATCTCGAGGATCGCCGAAATGCATTCGACAAGTTTATACGTCGGGTATCTGAGGAGCCCCTTTAAGTTTCCTGCCTTTATTAATGCCTTGTTATTTTTATGCCACACCTCGGGTTTTGAAGTTGTTCCCGGGAGGCAGTGTCCTCTTCCGTCCGAGCTCCAACGCCGGACTGCATTCGAGGTATCTTTTGCAGCCGAGCACCAATGCCAGACTGCTTCCGAGCTCCAACGCCGAAATGTATCCGAGATCCAACGCCCGACTGTGTCCAAGCTCCAATGCCAAAATGTATCCGAGCTCCAACGCCGGACTGTGTCCAAGCTCCGATGCCGGACTATATCCAAGATGTCATAGATCATCTTGGTACAAAAAAGTTGAAGGAGTTTAGCCGAGCTTAATGCCGTAAATGCCCTCTATGGAGCTAGCCACTAGCGCCCGAGCTTTATGTCGGACTGCTTCCGAGGTGGTGCACCACCCCGACTGTGGGTCGATTTTTTGTCAATATTTTTTATTGGTGCAATTTATTCTCTGCCGAGATATACAACCAGTAGCCCTCAAGGTGTGTATCGGTCTAAAACCCGAGATGCACCTGAAGGATGACGTAAGACCGCTGATCCCAGTAGCTGCTGAGACTCAGGTTGATTTGCAAAATCAGCCTGAGGATCAAGTCCTAGCTCGACAGAATACTTCGGGACACAAAAAGCGGCATGCTCAGTCCTCGAGACTCAGGTTGGGTGTGGCCGACCAACCTGAGGATCAAAATCTCCTCGGAAACTATATTGCACATAAAATTTTCTGCATTGGATAGACAATGCAGTAGCCCCCGAGACACTGGTCGGGTGGCAACACCAGATCAGGGGATCGATGTGCCCCTTTAATATTTGTAAATAATAAGCCCGAAGCCCAGTAGCCCCCGAGCCTTAATGCGGGAACGGGTGGCCGAATTAAGGATCGATATCCATAGTAAAATCACAAATTATGTGTAATGACTCTATGTATCCAAGTACTTTACATCATTAATGCTCGGATCCGCATTGTACAAAACTTTGTTGACCGACCATCGGCTTCCACCTCCTCGGCTAGTAGCCGAGGAGTGTTTGTCCTACTTTATAAAGCCTTTATGAGGGCAAAGATTTACGACAAACAAGGCAATCTGGCCATATGGTTTTATAAACAAAGGTACGCAGAGAGATATGTTATATTACTGTTTAACATAAGAAATGTCTTCCAAAGAAAATAGTCCCGCTATCAGTTCCTTTCTTTGTGTTGTCATGCTAAGCATGATCATGAAACCTCAGCTCTAATGTAAGAGCAAAATATCGAGGATTTAGTTTGGGAGGCCAGTTAATAGCCCCCGATAGTGTTCGGCGACAGTCGGGGTCAAGCCGTAAACACTTCGGCCATTGTTATGAATGGCCCATCATTTAACACAGTCATCGGATCGCTGACCAGTTTACGCTTATTGTGACAGTCAGTTTTCGGCTTTCTCCACTGAGGTGCTTAACCATGTGAGCTGGAAGCACAATCGCAGTGGTTCTCCCTTTGCACACCTATCCGAACAAAGCGGAACGTAGGAGGCAAGCGCAGGAGCCGGGCAACCCAACTATTGATCGAAGACACAATTCGAAACCAATGCATATATAGTGAGATCCGAGAGTGTTTTTGCCGAATCTATAAAGGTGTCCGGCATTGCACTATGAGACTTGTGCTGGAAACACACAAATAGTTTAAAAGTGCCAAAAAGCTTGGAAAACCAAAAAACGTCAGTAAAAACATGACGTCCGAACAAGATCAAGTGTTCGGTGCCAATCCGGAAATTGGAAGAGAAAGAAAAAATTGTGCTTCTGTCGTGTTTTGCAACGACCAAGAAGAAAACATATTTGCAGCTCATATATAAATTTTAAGAGCCCCCAAGTGACTTGGGTAAGAATTTTATGTATAATGATTATATGTACCGAGGCACTTATATCATATTTGTGTTCACCCAAACTTTAAACGCGTCTTAACCGACCATCGGCTTCTCCCTCTTCGGCCAAGGGCCGAAAAGTGTCATGTACTCTGCATGTCGAGAGTATCGATGGTGTTTCCGATGACCAGGCAATCAGGCCATAAGGCTGTAACAGACAAAGTGCGCTCAAGGAACTTATGCTATATTACTAATGAAGTGTAAGAAGCATCTTCGAAGAAAATAGTACCCCCACCGATACCTTTCTTCGGTGCTTATTATTACTATGAGACTTGTGCAATAGATTTTTTGTACTCATGAGTTCCGTTGTGTGCCGACCATGATTGAAAACAATAAGAGCGCTAGCTTTCGGCTTCACCCAGTCTGAGGTCAGAGCTCGGATGACCCGGTCGTGACAATCGCAGAGGTGCTCCCTTTACTCCCTAGCCGAACAATCGGGAACGTAGGGGTAAGCACAGGACCCAGGCAACCCAGCTTGCAAATCGCTTAGGTCAATGTGGTGCATATTGTGGCGTAATACACGAACAAGGAACGAAGCCATACAAGTATAATCATGTGCAAGAGGAAAAGCTCCATCAAGGGAGCCCCCAAGTAAATGGGGTATTTGAATTTGTGTGTCACAAACAAAGTTTTGACAAGGAGATTCTCTACAAGCAACTTTTTTTTGAAAAAGGTATAATGATTGGTTGAACCGAACACAAGTTAAAAATTTAAAACTTTGAGCATGAAGGCAACTTAGCTGGTTAATGTGTTCGGTATTGATGACGCGGCCCGAGCTTGATGCGGGACAAGGTTCCATCCCCCAAGCCGGTCCCAAGGTGGCGGAGCAAAGAGCTCGTCACTCCGAAATGGTGATATAGCACGGTCAATGCGGGCCGGCAGAGTGATGCCGAAGTCCCTGGCATGGGGTAATGAAGTGTTGATGAAGCCCCCCGTCCAGTCGAGGTGACGTGGTATGTCAGTACGCCGAGTTGACGATGCTGCCCAACCCGGATCATTTTCCTGTGCACAAAAAATAGTGCAAACCGGAGATAATAGTAATAATAATAATAATTAAAAAAATCGTTACATAATAAATAATTTATGCAAAGTGAGTAATAAAAGAAATATGGCCTGGCGCCGAAGTCAAGGCGGGGGCGTTGGCGTGATGCGGTAAAGGTATGGCAAAGCCTGAATTCATAGGTCGGTCTGAGTTCCGGATGCGGCGTTCGCCGGACTATGTACGGAAACTGATCGAACCACCACACGACTGTCGTTAGTGCGGCCATCATTTGATAGACCTGTGTACAAATGATGGAACAAACCAGAGTAATAATTTCTTGGGAAAAATAAACCCCAAGAAGCAAAAAATACTAGGATTAATAGCACCTGGTTTATTTGTTGTAGCAATCCGAAGAGAGATGATTCCGAAAATTGAGACTCGATCCGCACACCCATTGCCTGATGAGCGATAAAGCGATGGCATGGCGATGCTGGCAAAGGTTGGCTCGCCGAGGCAAAGCCCTCGGTTCAGCTAACGTGACGGAGCTGGTCGGCTAGTGACGCCGAAGTCTCCGGAGTAGGTTGATGAAGAGATGCGAAGCCCCCAGTCCAGCCTCGATGTCAGCCGATGAGTCGAAGTAGGTCGGCATGATGGACACCAGCTTGAAGAAGCAATAGTGCGGCCCTACCGATGCAGGTCGTGACGTGGTCGATGCCAGCTTGATCAAGTGACCGTGCGGCGATGCCGGTATGCCCGCTCCGCGTAATCCATGGGGCGGCGATGTTGGTGATGATTTATCCTTCGCGATGTCAGACTCTTGTTCGGCTTGCCGAGATGATGATCCGAAGAAGTTGAGCCCAGCTCAACAAAGTGACGACGTGTCTAGCGCAGGTCGGCAGCCTTGGAGCAATATTGCCGAACTGGTTTGACACCAGCATGATGATGAAGATGACCTCATGGGAGGGTTAAAAATTTACGGGCACGTGTTTAAAAACAACGCACAATACCCTAGAAGAGAATTCCTCTAAAAAGGTTGTCCAATATCACGTTCATAAAGAAACATAAATTCGGGTCGGATCCGTATTCGCGCAGAAAATGGGTCCGAAAATTGGTCCACTCATCGAAAGGTTCCCGGAGTTTGAACCGCCGGATCGAGCTGAAATTTGGAGGGGTGGTAGATATGGGAATTCCACAGTAGATGAACGGTTGGATCTTCCAAAGGACCTCCAAGATGGGCTCTGGAGACCACGCCCTAAACTCATCCAGATTCCCGTCCAGATTTTACAAGGCTCCGGTATATCGTAGATTGTCGGAGATTCCTGCATCGGAACTCGACGAAATTTTGCATGGCTGTTGTAGACGTAATTACGCACTATTCCACTGAAGCAATCGTCAAACCGACGCTCGAGGAGGTGGTGACGGCGAATACAAGTTCGCAGTCCATAAAAACAGCACGGCCGCCCGAGGGCAATGTTGACGTTGAGCCCTCGAGCTTCATGGATGACTCCTCTATGATCATGATAGAGATCGGAGTTGATGTTGAAGAAGGCCCCCGTCTGAACATGACAACCGGAGATGGAGCATGGTCCTCGGTCGAGCCAAGGTGACCAGTCGAGCCGGCGACGAAGATGCCGGCGTCGCAGTTGACCTGCGGGCGAGCCATTGATCATTTTGCCGATCACACATCGGAACTCTCAATGAAAACACCAATGTCGATCTCAGGTAGGGGGTCCCGAACTGTGCGTTTAGGATCGATGGTAACATGAGGCAGGGGACACGATATTTACCCAGGTTCGGGCCCTCTTGATGGAGGTAATACCCTACGTCCTGCTTGATTGATATTGATGATATGAGTATTACAAGAGTTGATCTACCACTAGATCGTAGAGGATAAAACCCTAGAAGCTAGCCTATGGTATGATTGTTGTATATTATCTATCGACTAGCCTGTCCTCGGTTTATATAATGCATTAGAGGCCTAGGGTAACAAGAGTCCTAGCCGAATACGCCAATGGGGAGGAGTCCTTGTCTTGATCACCAAGTCTTGTGGAATCTTCCATGTATGCGGCAGCTGTCCGAACTGGCCCATGAGTATACAGCCATGGGGGTCCTCGGCCCAATCTAACAGATCGGGAGACGACGTGGTGAGTACCCCCTAGTCCAGGACACCATCACCCAGCAAGGGAGCCAAGAACCCAAGGAGCCAAGATAACCACCAGGAAGCCACTGGATGTGTCTGAAGTCATTTGTTTACGCTGCAAAGGAGTAGGACATTTTGCCAGAGAATGTTCAGACTCGAGGAAAGCTTGGGCTGAGTAGTTGAGATCTTGATATTGGAATAAAGCATGTAATAAATGTGGAACACACTTTTATTTTCGTTGGGGATGTTGAGTTGAGTTATGAAATGGGAATTGTAATAGTTTGTAAAGCAAAAAAAGTTGAGGTGATTGGAATCTCATATGAAATGTTATGAGTTGTTTGTTGATTGTAAGTGCCTCTCTCACTATGTCACCCATACGTAAACCTTGAACCCATGGACAAGCTGACCCAAAACTTTCCCGAAAAATAACCACATTTCACCCAAGGAAATAGATACATTATCCTGAGTACCCCTTCTATCTTATACCTGTAAATGACAACCCTTCACGAGTCTTTTTCTCAAGGGCCCGGAAACGATTATGACCCTGAGTAGTGATCAGGATTACCCCAAAATCCTGAAGGACATGATGAAGCATATTCATCTTGAAGGAGATGCAGTCTACAAGGGTTATCCTTTCATGGAGAAGGGAGTTGAACTTTGGTACGTGGAGGTACACCTCCATCGTGTGAAAGGGGTTTGCCCAAAGACTATGGGGCAATACCTTTTCATTTCTCGAGTACCATGAGCAACATTCTTTGACTTTGTTCGTGAAGCTGCTATGGAAGCCATACGTCAGATTGGAGAAATACTAGAAGCAAGACTTCGTCACACTCAGGAATACCTGAGGGAGGTGCATGCAGAGATGATGGAGATGAAGCTCATGGCCACCACAATGAAGCAAAACATCAATGATTTGAAGGATCACATTGCACAATTCTAGTGTGGCACCCCGACTCAGAGCGACCGGTTTACCCTGCATTGCCAGCCCAGAGACCATGTCTTCTGGTAACACACAACATCTTGGTACAAAAAGACAACCGCTTTATTGATGCTAGCAGCTCAGAGTTTATATTACAACAGATGTCGAGGCTGAGCAGCACGCATGATGCGGCTGAACGATATGTACATTATTTAGTGAACATAAAGGGGCCTCGATCATAATAACTACGCGGTAGTGGAACAACTCGTAGCAGAAACTCCATATCACACGGACACCGATGTGGACACGATCTGGACTCGAGCATCGCTCCTTTCCAACGCGACTTTCCTGAAATCTGGCATGACACACCAGGTCAGTACATTGAATGTACTTGCAAGCTCACAACATGCATAATCATAATGACAAACAATATCATGATATTTATCCAATTAATAATGCAATAATGTTCCAACATGCTGTGCTCATGCTCCTAGGATAAACATCCCTCGGTACCGCCTTACCAATCGTGATCGTTCTTGGATCACCACCAAACCACCATCGTGGTTTTAACCAGAGTAACTTGTGATCCTGACGGCGATCACCACCAAAGTAACTCGTGATCCTTACGGCGATCACCACCAAAGTAACTCAGGATCCTTACGGCGATCACCAACAAAGTAATTCGTGATCCTTACGGCGATCACCACCAAACCACCATCGTGGTCTTGAACATCTCGATGGCATTTCAGCCATCAACATTAGTGCAATGATCATAACTTAGTGTGCATGTTTATTAAGCGTTGACTCATGGTGGGACCTACTACGAGTTGTCCATAATCGTGGACTCGGCTATCGATAGATTATACACTCTGCAGAGGTAGCACACTGTACCCACACCTCGGAACCCATGGCCTCGCACTCCCATTCGGGTGGACCAACGACATTCTGACGAAACCCTTCCATTGCCATGACACTCTCCTGGCCACTTCAACCCAATCCCCAACGGGCTAGTCCTGGGTGGCCCCGTGTCTACCAAAGACACACCGACCACCGTCGTGGCCAAAACTTCCCTCACGGGGACCGGTACCAAAAATCTCAAACAGGGGCGCACAAGGTTATGCCTACTTACCGGGCCAGGGTAAGCACGCCCATAACCTTCCCTAGTTGTAGGCACCGACTAGAGGCATGTCAATGGACCAAATCAAGGCCTTCCCACAAAGGCAAATGTGGTTGCATTGGGAAAATCTCGATTCAGCGGCACCATGACCCAGTCAACGATATATTTAGGTTGAGTTATATCCAGGTTCAGCTTAAAAGGAGAATGACCGGTGTCATAGCATGCCATGAAATGCAATACTACACATGCATCACATAATACGAAAATGACTGATGCCAACCATATTCACACTAAACATAAGTATCAAAAACTTATATTACTTTCCTGGTCTTACTTTAACCATTTATTTTGCAGCAAGCAATATTTTTTTCTCATGCAGGAAAATAACTCAGATTAATTCCTCACATGCATAGCAAAGATTCTACTATCATCATCGCAAGAAAATCCTAATTTCTTTACCAATCAAGTTAGGTTCAAAAATTCTGTAACTTCGGTAAATTGGCTAAACCAGCACTTAACAGGACATTTTCGAGCAAATTTAACCATTTTTATTTATGTAAGAAAATAACTTCAATCCATTATCCATGTGCATAACAAATCATTTTATCATTACCACAATTATATCTTAGCTTCTTTACCAACTAAGCTAGTTTCAAGGTTCTGTAAATCAAGCATAATACCAACACACACTTAACAGAATATAAATAACCTAATAGTTATTTAAATGCATGGATTAATCATATCATTCAAGTAAGAAAATCATCAATATTGAAAATGGAACCATGAAAATGTTTCTTTGGCTTGCCTTAGTGCAGATGAGGTTCACAAGCCTTCTAGTGATCCTCAAGACAAGCCTCATGCTCTGAAAATAATTTTATACACAAGAAAAAAATATCAAGAACTCTTCTGAAAATCACCAAAAATTCTAAACAGCTCAGAAAAATCTCATTTTTGGTGAGTTGTTAGATTTCTTTGCAAAGAACAATATGCAAAAAGAATCAATTCATTTGGACTTATGGTTGAAAAGTTATGGCTGTTTGAAGCTCTCTGGAATTGAATCAAGTTTGAATTTAAATAAACAGACTAGGGGGGTGACGTCGAAGGTGTAAAGCCTCAGGGCGCCACCACTCGTACCGCTTCACGCGCGTACGGAGTGGCTGACTAGCGGGCCCCGCTAGTCAGGTGAGAAGGAGGGGAAGAAGGAAACAGAGGGAGTCGCAGCTTCGCCGGAGCTCTCGCCGGCAACGAGGGCTCCTTGGCCAAAACAAGAGGGAGGGATGGAGAGAGGGGACGGTGACACACCTGCCCATACCCGTAGCGTGGCTAGGGGTGGTCGGATGGCATCGGAATCAACCTCACAAGCGGAGGCAGAACACGGTGGTCGCCGGAGATGAAGAAGACGGCGAGCAGAGGCAACTCCAGGGGCTCCAGGTGGACGGGATGGCTTCACCGGGGAGAGGCGGAGGCCCTGGAAGTGTTGCCCTGGCCTGGGATGGGCTGGAGCTACCGCAGCGACCAGAGGGGATCGCAGACGAGCTCGAGCTCGAGGACGGCGGCCTGCGGCCTGCCCAGCCGGGCTACGGCTTCCTACTCGCTTGTGGGTTGTGTGGGAGGGGTGGATGGTGCTCGAGGAGGCTGGGGGCGGCTCCATTTATAGGCGAGCGGAGAGGGGGTTTGGGCTCCGCCGGTGGACACCTGTCCACGGCGCCCGGTGACGAGCGACGTCCATGAGAGGGAGAGAAGACGACGCAGCTCACGCGAGAACTGTGGGTGAGCGGGGACGAGCACATGAGCGAGGGGAAGGCGACGAGCACAGTGCGCACCGCACTGTTGGGTTGGCCGGACCGCGCCCATGCTCGCTGCGGCGAGCTCCGGCGTCGGCGAGCGCCAGGGAGGAGTTAAGGACGTTGATACGAAGATGGTGGCGAAGTTTGGCACGCTACGGCAGGCGGGGGAAGGGAGCACACACGAACAGAGCGTTCAGCGGCACTCAGAGCGCGTCGACCCGCATGCCAGCACCCCTAGATGAACGTGGTCACCACGTGGACTATGACATCAGGCCGAGCTAAGCCTAAACTTCATGTCTGGCGTGTTGTTCGTGGTAGATTGAGAGGTTAGCACACATTGGTTTGGATCCAGGTGCAGTAGAGAAGTTTTTACATGCCAGGTAAGTTTCTGGTTAGTAAGTTTGAGACGTTACTGAGGTCAAATGGCTGGGAGTTGGAGGCTGTGCTTTGGAGGTTAGGCATGAGTTACTAAGGTGAAGATGCACAAGAAAAACCAGGCACAATGGAGCAAGTAAAATGGTAGTTGCTGTAGAAACCACCATTTCTGTCCAGAACAAAAAATATTTTCTGTAGCAAAAATATCCCAAAAAGTAATGAAATATTTTTGCTCAGGAAGGTGCTCTAGGGTACAAAGAATATTTGTGAATGATCTCAGATTTTTCTGAGCCATAAAAATTAGGGTTGCTTTGGAGCATAGTGATCTAGCTAGGGTTTTTGAGAGAGAAATGAATATTTTTCCTTTAAGAAAAATATTCCAAAGATTATTTTGGGGTGGATGAGAAGGGGAATGATGATAAGGGAGGGAAATGAAGCACTTGGGTGAAAGCCAAGGGTACCCAAGTGTTTAAGTCCATATGAAAATATTCAAAAACTCCAAGTTTCAAATTGAGCCCAAAAGAAAATCAAGCAAATGAGAGAGGGCGAAAACCAGGCTATCACAAACCTCCCCCACTTAGAATGAATCTCGTCCTCGAGATTCGGTTGCTTGGGAAAACCACTCTGGATAATGAGTCCTTAGGAATTCTTCCCGCTCCCAAGTTGATTCTGACTTTGTGTGATGCTCCCACTGATCTTTATAAAATTTTCTTACTTTAGTGCGAGTGACCCTTTCCATCTGACCCAAAATTCTAAATGGTCTCTCTTCATAAGTTAAGTCATTTGCCAACTCTACCTTAGCCATAGCGGTCCTTTTCTTAGGCGGGGATATGCATCGTCTCAATTGTGATACATGAAACACGTTGTGCACGTCTGCCAATTCAGCGGGTAGCTCCAATTGATATGCAACAGTACCCACTCGAGACATAACTAGGAATGGACCAGTAAATCTGGTGCCAACTTTCCATGGGTCTGAAATCTCTTGACTCCTTTCATAGGAGTGACTCGGAGGTATACGTGCTCTTCGGGTTCAAAACTGACCCGCTGGTGCTTTGCATCATAATAACTTTTCTGTCGAGATTTGGCCAATTGCAATCTGTCTCTGATTTCCTTAACTTGTTTCTCAGCTTCCATCATGAGGTCTGTTCCGAAGATATGGCTATCTCCAGTTTGAGACCAATTTAAAGGAGCGCGGCATTGACGACCATACAGAGCTTCATACGGTGACATCATTAGACTGGTCTGGAAGCTGTTGTTATAGGAAAACTCGGCATATGGCAAGCAGTCTTCCCATTTAGGTCCTTGAGCTAAAGCACAGGCTCGCAACATATCTTCGAGTATTTGATTTAACCGCTCTGTCTGTCCATCTATCTGAGGATGATAAGCAGTACTATATTTCAGCGCCGTCCCCAAGGCTTGATGGAGACGGGACCAAAAAGCAACAGGGAAGCTCGGTCAGAAGTGATAGCTTGGGATACTCCATGCAGACTGGCGATTCTGGATACATACACCTGTGCAAGTTGATCTGCTTGATATCTGGTGCTGATCGGAATGAAGTGAGCAACCTTGGTTAAGGTGTCCACTATGACCCAGATTGCATCATTTCCTCGCTGAGTCTTGGGCAATCCCGTAATAAAATCCATACAAACGTCATCCCATTTCCATTGCGAAGCCGGCAGCGGTTGGAGGAGTCTAGCTGGCTTCTGATGCTCTGCCTTCACCTTGTTGCATATGTCGCAACAGGCCACAAAATAGGCAATATATTTCGTCATTCCCTCCCACCAGAATATTTGTCTAAGGTCCTCATACATTTTTGTACCTCCCGGGTGAACAGAATATGAGGATTCATGTGCTTCTGACAGGATGTTCTTCTTTAAGTCCGGCTGATTGGGTGCACAAATCATCCACGGAATCGGAGGGTACCAAATTTGTCCTTGGAGAAATTTGGGGTCTGCCCTGCCATCGGGCTCTTGGCACGCTTCTGTAGTTTGATGTCAGCTGTCTGGGCCTTGCGGATTTCTTCCTCAAGTGTGGGGATAACTTCCAAAGTATTAGCGAGGCCAGCATCCACTATGACCAGGTTGAGCTGAGCGATCTCCTCTTGGAGTTTGAGAGGCAAGGATTTCAATATGGCATTTAAGCTGACAGGTTTCGACTAAGGGCATCGGCAACCATGTTGGCCTTACCCGGGTGATAATTTATTCCAAGATCATAATCCTTGACCAACTCTAGCCATCTTCATTGACGGAGATTTAAATCCGGCTGAGTAAATATGTATTTAAGGCTCTTGTGACTGGTAAAAATTTGGCACCTTTTTCCAATGAGGTAGTGTCTCCAAACTTTTAGCGCATGAACCACCGCAGCCAATTCCAAATCATGAGTAGGATAATTTCCCTCGTGAGGTCGTAGCTGTCGTGATGCATATGCTACTAGCTTGCTGTGTTGCATAAGTACGCAACCAAGGCCTTGCCTGGAGGCGTCACAATACACATCAAAGTTGCGATAAATGTCTGGGAGAGTCAACACAGGTGCGGTTATCAGCCGTATCTTTAGCTCATTGAAACTTTTCTCACAGTCCTCCGTCCATTCAAACTTCTTATCCTTTTTGAGCAGCTCCATCATGGGTTTAGCAATCTCAGAAAACCCTTCGATGAAACGACGGTAATATCCAGCTAATTCGAGAAACCTCCAGATCTGTGTCACTGTCGTGGGTGGCAGCCAGTCGAGCACATCCTTTACTTTGCTCGGGTCCACGGCTATACCTTTGGCGGATAGTACATGTCCGAGAAACCCAACTTGCTTGAGCCAAGAATCACATTTACTGAATTTGGCGTAAAGCTGATGGTTGCGGAGTCGTTGTAGCACTGCTCGAAGGTGATCCTTGTGCTCGTCTTCACCCTTGGAGTAAATGAGGATGTCGTCGATGAAGACTACCACGAGTTTGTCGAGGAAGTCCATGAATACTTTGTTCATCATATGCATGAAGAAAGCAGGGGCATTGGTGAGACCAAAGGACATCACGGTATATTCATAAAGACTGTACCGAGTAGTGAATGCGGTCTTAGGAATATCTTCCTTTTTAATCTTGAGCTGATGATATCCGGTCCGTAAATCGATCTTAGAGAATACTTTAGCCCCACTATGCTGATCAAACAAATCATCAATCCTTGGTAGCGGGTATTTATTTTTGATGGTGACCTCATTCAGCTGGCGATAATCTACACACATGCGGACACTACCATCCTTTTTGTCCACAAAAATAGCGGGTGATCCCCATGGTGAAGAGCTGGGACGAATATATCCTTTCTGGAGCAGTTCATCAAGCTGTTTCTTTAGCTCCACTAATTATGATGAGGGCATTCTGTAATACCTCTTGTATAACGATGCAGTTCCGGGCACAAGACCTATTGCAAATTCCAGTTCGAGGTCTGGTGGCATGCCCGACAGTTCTTCTGGAAATACATCAGGGTACTCGCTGACCACAAGAATTAGTTCCAACACAGCCACATCGGTGAAAACCAATTTTTGCTTGGGTATTTTCTTGCGAGCGTATAATTTGGTAGTTTACCCGTTCAGACTGGTCAAAGTGACTTCTCATGTTGCGCAGTTTATACAAACTTGATATTGGGTCAACCAATTCATACCCAATATAATATCCAACTTTTAAGACTCAATAATTATTAGAGAGGTTGGAAAGTAGACTCCGTTGATATTGATTTCCAGACCGCGGCATGCCATGTTGCTCTTGATTAGAGATCCCGGGGTTTGTACCAGCATATTTTTGCCCATAAGTGTACAAGGAAATTTGTTTTGGGCAGCAAAACTCCGAGAAATAAAAGAATGGGAAGCCCCAGAGTCAAATAGAATTACGGCAGGTATGTCATTAACAGAAAACATACCAATGCCAACTTCGGGGTTCTCTTGTGCTTCGTCGGCTGAGAGATGATGCACGTACCCAGTAATGTTTTGTTGTGTCGGGCATGACTCTATAAAGTTGACTTGTGGCCTGAATGGGGCATTCGCCTTGTTGTTCTTGGGGCACTGTTTGGCATAATGCCCGTTCTGCCCACAATTGAAGCACAAATTATTGCACTGACGCTCCTCATGTATTGGGTTGGTCACGGCATTCTTGACTTGAGTGGTGGTCTTGTTAACATTCTGTTGCCAATTGGGCTTGTATTCCACCTGAGTCTGTTGCCAGGTTCGAGCCTTTTGCACTGGTTGCCCATCCTTCTTTGGCTCAAACTTACGCTTGTTGTCGTTGTTATTGGCAGGCCTATTATCTGATACAAGCTTGTGCTCCCATTCAGCAATGAGAGCCTTGTTCACCAGAGTTTGGAAATCTGGGAAATCAAACATACTGAGAGTACACCGGAGTTGCGGATTTAAGCCTCCAAGAAATCTGTCAATCTTCCTTTCCTCGGTGGCCACGTCAAAAAGGGAGTAACAGACAAGATGATTAAATTTTTGCAAATATCCCCCACAGACTGATTTCCTTGGACGAGTGCGAGAAATTCATGCTGCTTAACCTTCATAACTCCAGTAGGGATATGATATTTCCGGAACTGATCCTTAAATTTTTCCCAGGTGATTTCTTCATCAGAAGGCCACATGGCCTTTGCATTTTCCCACCATATGGCAGCAGTGCCTTCAAGGTAATGAGTTGCACATGGAAATTTATCATTTTCTTCTATACGGGCAATCTCAAGCTTTTTCTCAATGGTACGCAACCAATCGTCTGCATCCAATGGGTCAACAATCTGACTGAAACTGGGTGGCTTGGTCCTTTCAAAATCTGACAGCTTTGAGTAATGACCATTCTGATTTCCATTCTGTCCAACCATAGCTTGCACACTTCTTAATATTTCAAGCAGATCATTTTTCCTTCTTTCCTCAAACATACGCAGAACTTGCTCGGTGGAGGGTGGATTTGGCGGTGGAGGCGGTGGCGGAACGTACGGCTCGGGAGAATCTCCTGCCTGTCGTGCGGAACGACGAACAGGAGTTCCCTCACGGACGTTGCTACTGCTGCCTCCCCGTGTCATCCTATTGTGGATTTTTCCCAAGACAACGCAATCGAGATGAGAAACATCCAAAATAAATTTGGGGAAAAGCCAACGACAAATCCCAGAAGAAAACAAAAGAGCGAAGAAAATACGGCGAATAAAGTCCCAGCATAATTATACATAGACTCATACATGAAAGATAACAACATGACAGGTTCAACTACTCTCATACATGCAATGAAACATCATGACTTGTACGGCTACATCCGTACATTATACTGACGACTGCAAATACTCCGAGGTACTACTGCTCCGCTAGTGTTGCGGTGTCCTCCCCTGAAGCGGACTCGGATCCTGAACTGACGTGGTTAACGGTAACCTCCGGGTTAAAGGTAACACGACGACGCTGCCTCGAGGGCTCTCCCTCCGGGGCAGGGGCAGGATGAAGCATTGGGGCTACAGGAGTAGAGAGAAGTGAAACCCACTCGGTAGGAGTACGGAGAGGGTTCATCGTTGAAGTGCCTGAGCTACTCGGGGGAGTAACTAGTGAAACAGGGGAACTAGAACTGGCTGGAATATGGGGAGTAAATCCCAGAGAAGATGGAGTAGTGGCAGATCTAGTAGTGACCAAAGCAGCGGCTAAAGTAGTACGGGCACAAGTCAGCTCTCGAGCCAGCTCGTGGATCATAAGATAGCTAGCAGTGACATAACGAGCAAGGTGGCTAGCAACACTATCAGACTCCGGATCAATGATCTGGAAACAGACACTACCATTATCGTGCAGAGAAGGATAGTAAAAGAAACCTGGATGGTTTTGCATTCAGATCTCGTTGTAGCGAAGCTCAACAAGGACCTCGAATGCAGCAAACTGGACAGCCTGAGAAGCTGTAGAGGCGTAACCGCTCCGAGAGGTACGAGTGTAGGAGCCGGAATCGGAACTAGTGCGCAGAGTAACCACTGCGTGATACTCATACATTGAATGAGCTAGACGGTCCCGATACACATGATAGACTGGATCGTCTTCGTGGGGGTACAGCCGACGCCACACATTGCGAAGAAGGTGCGGTGACGTGTACGACATCAGCTGTAGCTGGCACGGATACGGCACCGGAGCCATCTACACTCACAACCATTAGCAGGTTAGCATAAAAATATAAATCAAGTGCATGCAATGCAACAACCAGCTACAATTGCTACCGACACTCAGCTTAAGCTCGTATCTAACGTCCAGTTAACATGTCGTAGTCTAGCATGGCCTACAGTCAGCGCGGCTCTGATACCAAGCCTTGTGGCACCCTGGCTCAGAGCGACCGGTTTACCCTGCATTGCCAGCCCAGAGACCATGTCTTCTGGCAACACACAACATCTTGGTATAGAAAGACAATCGCTTTATTGATGCTTGTGGCTTAGAGTTTATATTACAACAGATGTCGAGGCCGAGCAGCACGCACGGTGTGGCTGAACAATATGTACATTATTTAGTGAACATAAAGGGGCCTCGGTCATAACAACTACGCGGTAGCGGAACAACGTTGTAGCGGAAACTCCATATCACACGGACACCGATGTGGACACGATCTAGACTCGAGCAGTGCTCCTTTCCAACGCGACTTTCCTGAAATCTGGCATGACACTCCAGGTCAGTACATTGAATGTACTTGCAAGCTCACAACAGGCATAATCAAAATGACAAACAATATCATGATATTTATCCAATTAATAATTCAATAATGTTCCAACATGCTGTGCTCATGCTCCTGGGATAAACATCCCTCGGTACCGCCTTACCAATCGTGATTGTTCTCGGATCACCACCAAACCACCATCGTGGTTTTAACCAGAGTAACTTGTGATCCTTACGACGATCACCACCAAAGTAACTTGTGATCCTTACAGCGATCACCACCAAAGTAACTCGTGATCCTTACGGCGATCACCACCAAAGTAACTCGTGATCCTTACGGCGATCACCACCAAACCACCATCGTGGTCTCGAACATCTCGATGGCATTTCAGCCATCAACATCAATGCAATGATCATAACTTTATTAAACATTGACTCATGGTGGGACCTACTACGAGTTGTCTGTAACCGTGGACTCCGCTATCAATAGATTATACACTATGCAGAGGTAGCACACTGTACCCACACCTTGGAACCCATGGCCTCGCACTCCCATTCGGGTGGACCAATGACATTCCGACGAAACCCTTCCATTGCCATGACACTCTCTCGGCCACTCTGACCCAATCCCCAACGTGCTAGTCCTGGGTGGCCCCGTGTCTACCAAAGACACAACGACCACCGTCGTGGCCAAAACATCCCTCACGGGGACCGGTACCAAAAATCTCAAACAGGGGCACACAAGGTTATGCCTGCTTACCAGGCCAGGGTAAGCACGCCCATAACCTTCCCTAGTTGGAGGCACCGACCGGAGGCATGTCAATGGACCAATCAAGGCCTTCCCACAAAGGCAAATGTGGTTGCACTTGGAAAATCTCGATTCAGCGGCACCATGACCCAGTCAACGATATATTTAGGTTGAGTTATATTCAGGTTCAGCTTAAAAGGAGAATGACCGGTGTCATAGCATGCCATGAAATGCAATACTACACATGCATCACATAATACGAAAATGACTAATGCCAACCATATTCACACTAAACATAAGTATCAACAACTTATATTACTTTCCTGGTCTTACTTTAACCATTTATTTTGAAGCAAGCAATATTATTTTCTCATGCAGGAAAATAACTCCGATTAATTCCTCACATGCATAGCAAAGCTTCTACTATCATCATCGCAAGCAAATCCTAATTTCTTTACCAATCAAGTTAGGTTCAAACATTCTGTAACTTAGGTAAATTGGCTAAACTAGCACTTAACAGGATAGTTTCTAGCAAATTTAACCATTTTTATTTATGTAAGAAAATAACTTTAATCCATTATCCATATGCATAACAAATCATTTTATCATTACCACAATTATATCTTAGCTTCTTTACCAACTAAGCTAGTTTCAAGGTTCTGTAAATCAAGCATAATACCAACACACACTTAACAGAATATAAATAACATAATAGTTATTTAAATTCATGGATTAATCATATCATTCAAGTAAGAAAATCATCAATATTGAAAATGGCACCATGAAAATGTTGTTTTGGCTTGCCTTAGTGCAGATGAGGTTCACAAGCCTTCTGGTGATCCACAAGACAAGCCTCACCCTCTGAAAATAATTTTAAACACAAGAAGAAAATATCAGAACTCTTCTGAAAATCACCAGAAATTCTAAACAGCTCAGAAAAATCTCATTTTTGGTGAGCTGTTAGATTTCTTTGCAAAGAACAATATGCAAAAAGAATCAATTCATTTGGACTTATGGTTGAAAAGTTATGGCTGTTTGAAGCTCTATGGAATTGAATTAAGTTTGAATTTAAATAAACAGACTAGGGGGGTGACGTCGAAGGCGTAAAGCCTCAGGGCACCACCACTCGTACTGCTTCACGCGCGTACAGAGTGGCTGACTAGCGAGCCCCACTAGTCAGGTGAGAAGGAGGGGAAGAAGGAAACAAAGGGAGTTGCAGCTCCGCCAGAGCTCTCGCCGGCGATGAGGACTCCTTGGCCAAAATGAGAGGGAGGGATGTAGAGAGGGGACGGTGGCGTACCTGCCCGTACCCGTAGCGTGGCTAGTGGTGGTCATACGGTGTCGGAGTCAACCTCGCAAGCGGAGGCAGAACGCGGTGGTCACCGGAGATGAAGAAGACGACGAGCAGAGGCAACTCCAGGGGCTCCAGGTGGACGGGATGGCTTCACCGGAGAGAGGCGGAGGCCCTGGAAGTGTTGCCTTGGCCTGGGATGGGCTGGAGCTACCGCGGCGACCAGAGGGGATCGCCGGCGAGCTCGAGCTCGAGGACGGCGGCCCGCGGCCTGCCCGGCCGGGCTACGACTTCCTACTCGCTTGTGGGTTGTGTGGGAGGGATGGATGGT
>NC_041386.1:473522002-473587385 GCF_002162155.2 Triticum dicoccoides | reverse complement strand
GGGGGGGCTCCATTTATAGGCGAGCGGAGAGAGGGTTCGGGCTTCGCCGGTGGACACCTGTCCACAGCGCCCGACGACGAGCGGCGTCAGTGAGAGGTAGAGAAGACGACGCAGCTCACGCGGGAACTGTGGGCGAGCAGGGACGGGCACAGGAGCGAGGGGAAGACGATGAGCACAGTGCACACCGCACTGTTGGGTTGGCCAGACCGCGCCCGTGCTCGCTGCGGCGAGCTCCAGCGCTGGAGAGCGCCAGGAAGGAGTTAAGGACGTTGATACGAAGATGGTGGCGAAGTTTGGCGTGCTACGGCAGGCGGGGGAAGCGAGCACGCGCGAACAGAGCGTTTGGCGGCACTCAGAGCGCGTCGACACGCATGCCAGCACCCCTAGACGAGTGCGGTCACCGCGTGGACTATTACATTAGGCCGAGCTAAGCCTAAACTTCATGTCTGGCATATTGTTCGTGGTAGATTGAGAGGTTACCACACTTTGGTTTGGATCCAGGTGCAGTAGAGAAGTTTTTACATGCCAAGTAAGTTTCCTATCAGTAACTTTGAGAGGTTACTGAGGTCAAATGGCTGGGAGTTGGAGGCTGTGCTTTGGAGGTTAGCCATGAGTTACTAAGGTGAAGATGCACAAGAAAAACCAGGCACAATGGAGCAAGTAAAATGGTAGTTGCTGTAGAAACCACCATTTCTGTCCCGAACAGAAAATATTTTCTGTAGCAAAAATATTCCAAAAAGTGAGGAAATATTTTTGCTCAGGAAGGTGCTCTAGGGTACAAAGAATATTTGTGAATTATCTCAGATTTTTCTGAGCCATAAAAATTAGGGTTGCTTTGGAGCATAGTGATCTAGCTAGGGTTTTTGAGAGAGAAATGAATATTTTTCATTTAAGAAAAATATTCCAAAGATTATTTTGGGGTGGATCAGAAGGGGAATGATGATAAGGGAGGGAAATGAAGCAATGGGTGAAAGCCAAGGGTACCCAAGTGTTTAAGTCCATATGAAAAGATTCAAAAACTCGAAGTTTTAAATTGAGCCCAAAAGAAAATCAAGCAAATGAGAGAGGGCAAAAACTAGGCTGTCACATCTAGTGGGACTAAAGCATCTTCAAGTAGGGAAAATGAATAAAGATGGAAGTAATGCTTGACCATACCAAACTATGTGGATGGCAGCTTTTGTAATAGAGTACTTTTGAAATTTGAGTTTTGAGTAGTGGTTAAGGATGTAATAAAGAATTTGATATGAAGGGAATATGAATTATGGATGAACCGGTACATTTTATTTTAATGGTAATACCCTGTGTGAACACTAGACTAATGGAAAGGAAAACGTATACCATAGAGTGGAATTTGGACAAATGAGTTGGATTTTGATTTTAGTTATGATGGCTACCCCAAGAGTATGAAGGAATGAGGTGCTATTGGATTTAAAGGAGATGTAATGTTGGACTATGGAACAATAGTAACTCCAAGGATGAGTTAAAGATATACAAGTCTGAAGTGGGCCCATAACCCACAGGACCCATGATTTGATAAGGAAACAAGCACAATCTTGTTGAAGAAAAGAATTCTGGAAGAAGCTAGGAGTTCATCAGCAGACGTTCCATAGGAGGTTACGTAAACCCGAGAGTTGTGAAGAAATGATAGAGGTTTTGTTTGGCTTGCAGAACCAATGGATTTATCCGGACCTAGTTCATGGAGAAGAGAAGTTCTGCAATGCTTGTGAGGATGCCCAAATGTTAGGATGCGTGATTCACTATTTGCGTATGTGGTAATGATTCAAGTACGGGATGGATTGGCCCCCATACGGAAGACTTCTGTCATGAGCTATCATATGTTGATGGAAAAAATCAGAAAGCCTTAAAACCCTAGAAGAGTGTTGACACGACAAGCAAAAGACTTAGAATGGTAGGACGATGGAAACCCTGTACAGGCACCTATTGCCAATCGTAGGTTATGCGGTGAGGTTCAGCCCAGAACCATTTCCTGCAGGAGGAACAATAATTGTTGACCACCATGAGATTTTTTATAGTTGTTTAGCATTGGCGACAGACCTGACAGCTAAGAAGACCCAGTCTCGGAAGGATACTATTTTGATGCAAGGACTCTTGATTTGGAGGAAAAGGCCATGCCCTTACCAGAAGAGCAAAAGTGAAGGAGTTATCTCGGAGAATATGAGAAGACCGACACCGTCAACGCAAAGGATGGAGTACATGAGTTTTGTTGGAACCGCGACCATGCTTCTAAGGGTGGTAGCACCCCATACCTTGTGTTGATGAATGGATTCTCAAGGAGACCCCCCAAACCTAACCTTCTTTCTAGCCTCTCCGGATCTCGAGGACGAGATTCATTTTAAGGGTGGTAGTTTGTAACATCCCAAAATTATAAATTTTGGAATGTTATATTAAATAAATTATTATGATTGTTTGTTTGATTGTTGTGTGATTGATTGTGTGAAATTGAGTGGAAATAGAATTTTTATTTTTTGAAAGTTGAATGAGAGGGAATGAAAGGACTTTCCCAAAACTTTCATCTTGCATTTTTCTTATCTCCATGAATTCAAAGTCATCTCATCATAAGACCCTAGAGTGAAGATGTTATGACTTCTTCCATTCGAAGAAATAAAAAGGGGTTTGAAAATGATTTGAATTCCATTTGAGAATATTTCAAATCAGAAACTTTATGCCACTCAAGGATTTTCATGAGAGAAGATAACATGACTTCTTCAAAAAAATATGAAATAGAGTGGAGAGTGATGAGGAGCACTTTTGAATTTCATTTGGTTCACTTTTGGAAAGTTTTCCGTTTTGAGTTTGAAAAACATTTCCATTCATTCAAATAAAATAAAGAGAGAAGGAAATATGACTCCTTCAATTATCAAAAAGAAAATGGAAATGGATTATGAAACCAATAGACACGATTTTAAAATAATATTTGAAATCATTTGCATGTCATGATTTATTGCATTTTGGAGTTTTCTCGAATGTTCAAATATTATTTTCCACTCAAGAAAAATAAAGGAGAGGGGATAAGATGACTTCCTCAAAATATAAAAGAGATGGAAATTTCATTTGAATATTAGTTGGAGTTTTTAGAACTTATTTGGTATTTATTTGATTTGCAAAAAGTGCATTAAATGCATTAGGAAAATATTTTCAAATTCTTCTATGCTTGAATAAATGTTCACTGTGCTCTAGATATTCCGATGTAATTTTAGCAATTATCATGGTATTTTTAGGATTTTGTTTGGTTTCGTTTTGGCCTCGGAAAGATTTTTGTAAAAAAACAAACATGCACGCGCACCCGTACGCAGGCCCAGCCACCGCTGGCCAGAGCCGGCCCACGGCCACAGCAAGCCGTGCTAGGCCAGGAGCACCGCGGCCTGCTCCCAGTGCCCAGGCCGCCCGAGCGCTTCGCCTCGCACGCCCGTGCCATCTCTCTCTCGCTCGCTCTTACCTCTGACACTGACCGATGGGGCCCGTAGCCATATCGTCCCTAACCTCCCGCAGACTCCACTGGATGAGCACACGCACGCCCGAACTCGCCGGCCGAAGCTCTAGGGATAGAGCTTATCCCTCACTCCCGAGCCCTCTCTCCGCGCCTATAAGAAGCCCTCGACCCCCTCTCTCCGTTCAGCCAATCCGTTCGTCACCACGCCCCTCGCATTGCTTGCCGTAGCCACTTGGATCTCGCCGGAGCCGTGCTATTTCACTGGAGGAGTTTGCCGCCTGTGAGCCACCCCGGCCTCCACCATCTACTTCTTTTTGTTGGTCGAGTCCGCACGCGTCGATTTGACACCTTATTTTGCCTTCTAGGTCGCCGGAGCCGCCGTCCCGATGCCCGCGCTCTCGCTGGAGCACCGGACCTCCGCCGCCCCCTCCGCTCGTCGCTGGCCACCCCGCCGCCCGCCGACCCCACCAGCACGCCGCCCACGCCGTGCCCGACCTCCCCGACCCCTTCGCCGCCGCTGAGGACCGCCGAAGCCGCTGCCCTGTGCACCGCCCGACGCCTGCACCACCTTCTCCTGTTCGTCATCTTTTCCACCATGAGCTAACCCCCCTTTCCGTTTAGTTTTTTTGATCAGTTAACCATGGTTTTAATTTAACCATGCGGTTTTATTTTAAACCGATGTCATTTTTTTGTTAGCCGTCGCCGCTGTTTTGCTTAAGGTCCGAGTGTCCGCTGTATAAGTTACACGGTGAACACCTTTCATCCACTAGGAATTTGCCACGTATCAGGGACCTGTTTGCGGTAGTTTTCTTCACTGTTTAGTCCCTGTAATTAGCAGATTAGTCCCTAAACTTAGAATAGCCACAACTTTTTAACCGTAACTCCAAATTCGATGAAACGAGCGGCAAATTCGTCATCATGATTAGATCTATCCAGTAGCATCATGTTTGTAAACTTTTTACAAATTCAAATTGGAACTTTATTCAGATTTGTATTCGAACTTCAAATGGCCATATCTCCTAAACCGTAGCTCCGATTGATGTGATTCTTTTTACACCGTGTCACCATAGCCAAACCCTACCACTTGGACCATTGTCACGATACTTTCACACAATTAGTATCTGTTCATGATAGCTTTAGTGCTATGCTTTCTATGCACGATAGATCACATCACAGTTTTGCACCTTATGTCACTTATTGTTTTGCACCTAGAATTATTTGCATGCAAGTTATGTGTGTTGGATCCCCATTTGGTTTTCCGAGACATTTGTGTTGCATGTTATTGCTCTTTGGAATGATTTCTTATGTGAATGCAATGTTTGACTTTATAGATTTTCATCGGAGAGTGACGAATAGTTCTATTAAGTAAATTTCTGAGAGCGATATAATCTTCATCAACTATTACCAGGCAAGTTCACATTTGACCATTCTTCCAATTACCTATTTTTATATTATGCACTTAGTCCTTTTGTGGTAGGATTGCATGGTAGGATTTATTGTTGCCAGATGGCTATGCCATTACCTGGTAGTTCATTGAGGTAGGTCTGATCTATACATCCTTGTCACCATCGTGTAAGTTTATTTTTGCCTCGCTAAATGTAGACGTGGTTTGGGAAGCGAACATGGTGACATGAGTGACAAAGTAGTAATCAGGACCAAGACTTGTAAATGAACTACCTGGGCGGAGGTTTGGTTTGAATGGTGGCGAAGTACAGTGGGGAGCATGCATGGGAAATCCATGGTGGTGCACCACTAGTGGTCCGTTCGCCCAGGGATCAAACATGTTTACATGTCTAGAAGCTTACGTGTGCAGCCACAATCCAACATGGGCTCTTGCTTAGTTGAGTAGTTAGTGTGACCTCTTCCGGGATGGGCTAGCAGATGTAGAATGAGTAGGTGTACCGGCCTATCCGTGGGTTAAGGGGAAATACTTTCGAAAGACTATGTCTCGGTCATCTTGTTCTCAAACACCAGGCTGTGCGAGAATTTCAAGGGAGGCGATCGAGTCTTGTGGGAAAAGTGCGCAAACCTCTGCAGAGTGTCAAAACCTAATCGATTTGCCGTGTCCCCAGTTATGGTCAACTTGAGCATCTAGTAGTGGAAATGCTAGGAGATCTCATCACTCTTAATTAAACAGTTGGTATTTAAATGAAACTTTGGGAATGGGTTGAGTTGGGTTTACCAACTCATCCTATGCTATACAGTAGTGGTAGAATAATATCTTTTATTCTAGGGAAAAACTAGCTTTATGCAAAAACTAAACTTAGAGATTTCCACCAGCCAAATTGCATGTATAAATAGGTTCTTTATTCTTATGACGTGACTTGCCAGTACATTCAATGTACTGAGCTACATGGCTGCAATGTCTTATGTTGCAGGAATTTCTACGACGGGTAAGAATCACGTTGTAGGGTTACGGTCTACACTCAACTTGTCGTTGGCATTGATGGACTCCACACCCGTTTGATTGTTTTCGTTGAGACTTATGAGGTATATATCTGTCTTACATTATTTATACATGTGATTGCACTTTGATATATACATTGATGTACTATGTGTGCCAGCATACCGATCTAGGGATGGCACGGATACGCAGAGGCTTGACCGTTTGAGGTCGGGTCGCTACGGAGAGCAGATCGACAGTTACGCCCCTGGTCACCAGATCAATTTTGGAAATCTGAACTATGTCACTGATATCCGAGGAGACTTGATCTTCCAAGGGTTCGCGGCCCCAACCATCACTTCGGCCTTAGATCCGGAGCGCGTCACCAGGTCCGAAGACGGGAGTCTAGAGCCCGCCGGACTCTCTTAAGCTATAGATCTCAACATTGGAGAACCGGAGAGAATAGTGTCTCTGGTAGTCATCTCAAAGCCAGACTCTCCTCCGGACACTAACTCCAAACCCTCGAAGTCCGTGTCATTCAAGCTTGGCCCGGGAACTTCTGTCCCCATCCAAACCTCGCTCTTAAACGAGGCTTTGGACTTAATGTGATCCCTCACAATCATAGATGAACCGCTTCCGAATTGCGCCCAGCCCGGACTAGGGGATGGAAATAGGGAATTTTACTTCCCACCCATCACCCACTTCATAGCCACTGTCGAGGATCTAACCGACATACTCGATTACGCCTCCGAAGACATCAACGGTATGGACAACGTAGCTGGAGAGGAACAGGCCCAAAACCCACCGTTCACCGGACGCTAGGTGGCCACTTCCTCATATGACGTGTACATGGTGGACACACCTAAAGAAGGCGATGATGAGAAGGGTCCAGTCGAGGACGAACCCCCTGAGATACTACCAAAGCATCGATGTCAGCAGCGTCGCTCTAAATCACGTCGCGGAAAAGACAGCAATACTGGCACAGGAGACAATGGTACTCTAGAGAACGCTGAACACCAAGAAGACCCCATCGAACCAACATCCGAACAGGATGATCGGGAGGACGGGCAAGTTGACCCTGATGAGTAAGCAGGGAACGAAGACTCGAAGGATAGTAACTATCTACCACCCTCTGAGGAGGACGTGAGCCTCGGCGACGAAGATTTAATCATGCCAGAGGAACACCTCGAACAAGAGCGCTTTAAGTGCCAGCTAATAGCCACTTCAAGAAGCCTAAAGAAAGAGCAGCAACAGCTTCAAGCTGACCAAGATCTGCTCAACGACGGATGTACTAATGTCCTGGCAGCCGAAGAATACAGCCTCGAACACCCAACAAAGAGTTACCCGAAGCGTAAGCTGCTACCCCAATTCGACGATGAGGTGACCTGACCGACCACCACGCGGCCAGGACAGAACGACAACTCAAGACGAACACCAGCCCGCACCACCTCGCCGTAATAGCAGAGAAACAACAGCTCGGGGACACACTTATGACCTATGTTAGGACCTAGACAATAGAACCGCACAGACCAAGTCAATCTACGGATCAAGGGGGCGTGCCCAAGCGCGAGAAGACGACAATCAGGCCTGGCGTGACAAACACAACCCCACCAGGGCTGAAAACCACATACAGACTTCATCCAAACTGCGTCGTGACGTTGCCCGGCACAGAGGTGCCGCACACCCCCTATGCTTCACCGATGAGGTAATGGAGCACCAGTTCCCAGAAGGGTTTAAACCCGTGAACATCGAATCATACGATAGCACAACAGATCACTACAAAGAAAGACACTTCCGTGATGATACATGTTTGTCACAGTAGGTCACGTTTTCTGTCATGCATGTACATCCATGACAATTTTATGACAGAATCAAGATAGTCATACCTGTGCTGTCGTAGAAGTGTTCCATGACATTACCAAAATTATCATCACGAAAGTGTCCACTTCCATGACGATAAATCGCATGTCATAGATGTGGTTTCGTCATGGGTGACCGACACGTGGCATCCACCGCAACGGGTCGCCGTTACGCTATCGGGTCCGGTTTTGGATCCGATAACCCGTTAACAGCTTGGACCAATGAGGATTTTCCACATGTAAAATTGTCATTGGCCGGAGGAAACACATGTTGGCTCACCGTTGGGACAGATGTCATCCATTCATTGGACACGAGGCACCTATGATACGTCGACATGTGGCACGGCCCAACAGAGGCCCATTCTGGTGAAAAGGCCGACCCGTTTGACTTGGTCAAAAGGTAACGGGCTGGCCCACGGAAAGCCTATTAACAACCTGTTCGTATATAGCCCATTTATGGCCTGCTAACTCACGGCCCGTTACGGCTGATACGTCTCCATCGTATCTACTTTTCCAAACACTTTTGCCCTTGTTTTGGACTCTAACTTGCATGATTTGAATGGAACTAACCCGGACTGACACTGTTTTCAGCAGAATTGCCATGGTGTTATTTTTGTTCAGAAATAAAAGTTCTCGGAATGACCTGAAAATCAATGGAGAATTATTTTGGAATATATAATAAATACTGGAAGGAAGATCCACGTCAGGGGGGCATCCACCTGTACACAAGGGTGGGGGCGCGCCCTACCCGCCTGGGCGCGCCCCCTGCCTCGTGGGCCCCCTGACGCTCCACCGACCTCAACCTGGACTCCATATATTCACTTTCGGGGAGAAAAAGACCAGGAAGAAGGATTCATCGCGTTTTATGATATGGAGCCGCCGTCAAGCCCTAAACTCTCTTGGGAGGGCTGATCTGGAGTCCGTTCGGGGCTCTGGGGAGGGGAATCTGTCGCCATCGTCATCATCAACCTTCCTCCATCACCAATTTCATGAAGCTCACCGCCATGCGTGAGTATTTCCATCATAGGCTTGCTGGACGTTGATGGGTTGGATGAGATTTATCATGTAATCGAGTTAGTTTTGTTAGGGTTTTATCCCTAGTATCCATTATGTTCTGAGATTGATGTTGCTATGACTTTGCTATGCTTAATGCTTGTCACTAGGGCCCGAGTGCCATGATTTCAGATCCGAACCTATTATTTTTTCATCAATATATGAGAGTTCTTTATCCTATCTTGTAAGTCTATATTCACCTATTATGTGCTATGATCCGGCAACCCTGAAGTCACAATAATCGGGACCACTCCCGGTGATGATCGTAGTTTGAGGAGCTCAAGTATTCACTATGTGTTAATGCTTTGGTCCGGTACTCTATTAAATGGAGGCCTTAATATCCCTTAGTTTCCAATAGGACCTCGCTGCCACGGGAGGGTAGGAAAAAAGATGTCATGCAAGTTCTTTTTCATAAGCACGTATGACTATATTCGAAATACATGCCTACATTACATTGATGAATTGGAGCTAGTTCTATGTCACCCTAGGTTATGACTGTTACATGATCAATCGAATCCGGCATAATTCTCCATCACCGATCCATTGCCTACGAGCTTTCCATATATTGTTCTTGTCGGTGTTCTGGGAACGGGGGTCCCCAGACTTGCCTGCCTGCGGCTCGCGGCGTGGCTGAGCCAGCAGGCCGTACGTCCCATCTTCACCAACAAAGCACCCAAGACCCTTGCGAGGGGCCAAGCCTCGCGAGGCGGACGACGCAAGACCTCCTCTGGAGTAGCCTAGCTAGGCAGGCTCACGAGGAGCAGAGATATCGAGGCGAGGCGAACCTCATGAGGCTCTTGTGACGTGAGCCATGACGATCGACACCAGGCGGGCGCCAGCGCGCACAACGCCCTTGTTTCCTCTTTGGTGCAAAGGGGGCAAGCGCAGCCGCGGAGTACCGAGGCATTAGGCAAAGGTTGCCATTTCGGTGCAACAAGACCAAGACCATGGACTGCAGGACGGAGGTCACCGTGGAGCCCAGAACAGCGTCATCGCCAGAACTTTGTGCAGGCGAAGACTACTTTTGTCAGGATAGCTTGTACTAGCCGCCCCCCTTCAAATTAGCCCGCCATTGTTGGCTCCCTTCCCGCTCAATATTTGGGAAGAGGACCAGGGCCTCTATAAATAGGATTAGCCACCACAGTGGAGAGGGGGAGCAGAGTGAGAGAGAGGACGAGATCATCTTAGCTCGAGAGAGACCACCTCACACACAAGCTCACCGAGCACAAGAACACCTTAACCTCAGGAGGCCGTTCTGCCCTTGTATGGTTCATCATCAGCCCAAGAGGCAATCCACCACCACCACACTGGAGTAGGGTATTACACCAAAGCGGTGGCCTGAACCAGTATAAACCCTGTGTCCATCTATGTTGTGAGTTCGTCGAGTTCGTCCGCGAGATCCTAGCAAGCTAGAGCGTAGATCGGTTGAAGGGAAAGACTTCGCGCGCACCCCAGTGTTCGAACCTTAAGGGCTTGCCGGGACCCCATACCCGGACATTTGGTGCGCCAGGTAGGGGTGCGTTGGAGATTTTCTCCATCAACCAGCGCCCCGTACCGCCGCACCGCGCTCCCGTGACAGGTACCTCGCCACCGACCTCCTCGGTCGGCGCCAACATCAGGGAGTCTAGGTACCGAGCCCTGGCCTCCGCTCTCCGGCGGGTGCAGTGGCCGGTCAAGTTCAGGCCGGAGATGCCGCCGTGTTACGATGGCGCTGCAGACTCAGCGCTCTTCCTGCTAGCGTACGAGGAGGCCGTCCTCGAAGCCGGAGGTGACGATAAGATCATGGCAAACTTGTTCCCCCTGGCCCTCGCCGGCGAGCCGTGCGCCTGGTTGCTCGGCCTCCCGGGATCCACGATGATGTCCTGGGGGGAATTCCGCGACCTCTTCACTGCGCGCTACGCGGCACCGGCACACCACGCAGTCGCGACATTGCTGGGCGGCTCCCAAGCACCTCCTACAGATCGCCACGTCAAGCCTTTCTTCCGCCAGATTGGGGCTGCCTGCAAGCGCCTGGGGGCTCCGCCGAGTTGGGCCACGCCGGATGCCGACCTCACCTTTGACTCAGAAGACCACCCCGGCTCCACCGCCGGCTCTGGGATGCTTCCGATCCTCTGCACGCCCACCATTTGCAACGTGGCCGTCACCAAGACCCTCATCGACAGCGGCGCTTGTCTCAACCTGCTCTCCGTGGAAGCTTTGAGCCTTCTTCATGTGCCTCTCGAACGGCTCGGCCTCAGCAAGCCCTTCACAGGGGTGGGAGGTGGAGCTGCTCACCCCTTGGGGCAGATCTGCCTCCCTGTCACCTTTGCATGCGGGATAACTATTGCATCGAGCTGGTGGACTTCGACATCGCCTGCATCGGTCTCCCATACAATGCCATCCTCGGGTACCCGACCCTCGCTCAGTTCATGGCGGCAACTCACCCGGCCTACAACCTCATGAAGATGCCAGGGAGCAAGGGCGTCCTCACCATCCAAGGGGACGCTAAAGAGGCCGTGATGGCACTCAGGCTCGCCTTCAAGACCGCGGCAGGAGCACAGCCGGCCGGCACCGGTGCGCCGGAGGCCAAGGAGGCCGCGCCCACCAAGAAAAAGCAGTTGTTCACCCAAGACAAGGCAAAGACCAAGCAGGTGTTGGTCAACGAGGATGGGTCTTCAGGAGCCACCTTCACCATAGGGACCGGCCTTAACCCGGGGCAAGAAGAAGCTTTGGTGAGGTTCTTGTGCGCGAACAAGGAGATATTCGCGTGGGAGCCTGATCAACTGGTAGGGGTCCCGAGAGAGGTAATCCAGCATCATCTAAAGGTGTGCCCCAACGTACGTCCCGTGAAGCAGCGAGCAAGACGGCAATCCATTGAGAAGCAGGCCTTCATCGTCCAAGAGACACGCAAGCTGGAGGCGGCAGGTATAATCCGGGAAGTTCGATACCCCGAATGGCTGGCGAACTCCGTTGTAGTGCCGAAGAAATGCGGGAAGGAACGGATGTGCGTCGGCTTCACCAACTTAAACAAAGCCTGCCCCCAAGACCCGTCCCCCCTTCCGCGCATCGATCAAATTGTCGACTCCACCATCGAGTGCGACCTGCTGTGTTTCTTGGATGCGTTCTCTGGATACCATTAGATCAAGATGGCAGTGGAGAATGTGGAGAAGACAGACTTCTTGACACCATGTGGGGTGTACTGCTACACCTGCATGCCTTTCGGCCTTCGCAACGCGGGCGCAACCTTTCAGCGGCTGATGCACATCGCCTTGGGGCAGCAGCTCGGTAGGAACACAGAGGCCTACGTTGATGACATAGTGGTTAAATCTCATGAGGCGAGGACATTGATTCAAGACTTGGAGGAGACCTTCGAGAGCTTGCGCCAAGTGAACTTGAGGCTTAACCCGGAAAAGTGTGTGTTTGGCGTCCCATCCAGCAAGTTGCTAGGGTTTCTCGTATCCCACAAAGGGATCGAGGTGAACCCGGAAAAGATCAAGGCCATCGAAGACATGAGCCCACCACAGACCCTAAAGGAGATGCAAAAACTAGCAGGACGGGTCACCGCGTTAGGGTGTTTCATCTCTAAGCTAGGCGAGCGCGCCTTGCCCTTCTTTAAGCTCATGAAGAAGAAAGGCCCCTTCAAGTGGACCCCGGAGGCCGACCAGGCCTTCCGAGACCTCAAGAAATACCTCACCAGCCCCCCGGTGATGGTGGCACCGCGGCCTCTCGAGCCTCTCTTGCTCTACCTTGCCGCCACCCTGTACTCTGCCAGTGCGCCGTTGGTGGCGGTTTGGGAAGAGCGTCAAGATAAGCGTAGAGCTGATACAGCACCGGGCCGGAGAGGTGCAGCGAAGCCATCAACAGCGGAAGACCTAGCTCAGCAGAGCAACATCACGAAGTCTCCCGAGGGTGGTCAGGTCTCAGGAGACCCATCACCTCAATATACGCCGCAATCTACGCGGGACCCGAGACTCAACGGTGTACCGGCCCTCGCCGAGCACCCAGTGTACTTTGTTAGCACTGTACTGCGGGATGCGACGGCGTGCTACCCCATGCTGCAAAAGCTCCCGCTCGCACTTTTGGTGGCCTCGCGCAAGCTGCAACACTACTTCCAGGGGCACCCCATCAAGGTCATCTCGTCTTACCCGTTGGAGAGGATACTCAGGAGCCCAAACTCAGCCGGAAGGGTTGCTGAATGGAACATCGAGCTGCAAGCATTTCAGCTGGAGTTTAGCACCACGAGGGTCATCAAGGGAGCCGCACTTGCCAATTTTGTGGCAGAATGGACAGATGCCCCGGCTCTTGAGGAAGGAGAAGACCGGTCCACTTCCCCAGGAAGCGAGGCGCCAGACGGCTGGGTCATGTATTTTGATGGCGCCTTTGCGCACCAGGGCGCGGGTGCTGGAGCAGTGCTCATCTTGCCCACTCAGGACAAGCTTTGCTATGCTGTGCAACTCTGCTTTCAGCACGGAGAGAAGGTCTCTAACAATATCGCAGAATACGAGGGCCTCATAGCCGGCCTGAAGGCTGCGGCGGCTATGGGGGTGAGACGCCTTACCGTCAAGGGCGACTCGCAACTCCTCGCCAACTTCTCCAACAAAGTGTACGAGCCAAAGGACGAGCACATGGAGGCCTACCGTGCTGAGGTGCGCAAAATGAAAAAGTAGTTCGCAGGCTTGGAGCTACATCACGTGCCCCGGGGCACCAACAAGGAAGCCGACGACATCGCCAAGAGAGCATCCAAGCGGCAACCACATGAGCCCGGCGTCTTCAAAGAGCGGCTCTTCAAGCCGTCAGCTACGCCACCTCTTTCAAGCACGACTCAGCCTCGGGAGGAGCTCCCTCAGCCCCCGGCCTCGGGAGCCCCAGATTGCGGCCCAACCTCAGGAGTTCGGCTGCTCTTGGCGCTTGAGCCCCAGGAGGAGTGCTAGACCAAGGAGTTCAGGGAGTACCTAATGCACAGGACACTGCCGGAGAAAGAAGAGGACGCGGAGCGCGTGTCCCGACAGGCCACGACATACTGCATTCAAGACAACAAGTTGTACAGGAAACGACCGAACAACGTCACGTTGAGCTGCATCTCCAGTGATCAAGGGAGGGAGCTGCTGACTGACATGCACGGCGGGGACTATGGACATCACTCGTCATCACAGACCCTCGTCGGCAAGGCCTTCCGCAGCAGATTCTATTGGCCTACAGCACTTAACGACGCAACTGAGCTGGTGAAGTCCTGCGAAGCTTGCCAATTCCACACAAGCAAATCCATCAGCCTGCTCAGGCCCTCCAAACCATCCCGCTCACGTGGCCATTCGCGGTCTAGGGGCTGGACATCCTAGGCCTGTTCCCACAAGCGCCAGGGGGCTATCGCTATCTCTACGTCGCCATCGATAAGTTCACTAAGTGGGCAGAGGTGGAAGCCGTCTGAACCATTCCAGCCGGCTCTGCCGTCAAGTTCATCAAGGCCCTTGTGAGCCGCTTTGGGGTCCCCAACCGCATCATCACAGATAATGGCTCGCAGTTTACTAGTAACCTCTTTAACCTACTGTGCTAACCTTGGAACGCAGATCTGCTATGCTTCGGTTGCCCACCCCAGGAGCAATGGTCAGGCCGAGCGCACCAACGCTGAGGTCCTGAGGGGCCTCAAGACCAGGACCTTCAAGAAGAAGCTGGAGGCCTGTGGCAGGGGCTGGCACGACGAGCTCCAGTTCGTGTTGTGGTCCATCCGCACCACCGCTACCAAGCCAACGGGCGAGACTCCGTTCTTCCTCGTCTACGGAACTGAAGAAGTCCTCCCTCACAAGGTCAGGCATCGCTCTGCACGGGTCCTGGAATTCGACGAAACGCAGCAGGACGCCATGCGGCGGATGGATCTCATGCTGGGGGAGGAACGACGTCGTGAAGTTGCATTAAGGGCGGCAAGGTACCAGCAAGCGCTGCGGCGCTACCACTGCCGCAACATTCGCTTCGGATGCTCGAGACGGGTGACCTGTTCCTGAGGCGGGTCCTCTCCAGGGAAGGCTTGCACATGCTCTCACCCATGTGGGAGGGCCCGTTCAGGGTCGTTCACATCGCCAGGCCTGGCATTGTGCGCTTGGAGACGCAAGAGGGGACACCCATCCAAAATGCCTGGAACATCCAGCACCTCCGGAAGTTCTACCCATGAAGCAAGGCCCAGAGCCTGAGAAGGAAGGCCCGGAGCCTAAGAAGCAAGGCCCAGAGCCTGAGAAGCAAGGCCCAAAGCCTGTGAAGCAAGGCCCGGTGCCTGTGAAGAATCGCCGCCCGTGACACTCTCACGTAATAATGAGTTGGGGATGTACACGCCCCGGAGTCTCAGGAGCGCCGGCCTCAGGCCCTGGGGCTCCCTGCCACGCCTAGTGGACAACACTTAGCTCCGCGCTGGTGAGAAGACTCGAAGACTAGATTAGGTGCCGAACGCGGCTTTTCATTTGCTTTCTGTAGTTGGCTTGCTTTTCCTTAATCGAGTTTGCCTTTTGGCGTTCCTTGCTGATTTGGTTCCTTCGCCTTTTACCGCATTTTTCGGCTCTGGTTTACCCGTGATCTCTCTCTCGCATACCTCGCGAGGGGGCTAGGCAGGTGCCCTCGCGATCTTTTCCTTCTCTCTGCCTTCTCGCGAGTCACCCTTGTTCGATCCTGGAAGCTGGCGCTCTCCTAAATCCATGCCCCTCGGGTACCACGATGCAAAGCGGCAAGTCAAGGTTCGGGTGAACGGCAAAATCCTCTAGCACACTCCCTAACAAATTCTTGTAGTTCCTAAGCAAATGCAGATATCTCATGAAGGAAGGGGCGTCCCAAACACACCAGGTTAGGTTATCTCTGCACAAAATAACAGCATGGCATGGGAATAACTCACACATTGCATCAACAAAGAACCATAGTTCGATACACGCCCCTCTGGGCCCATACTGGTTTCATTTTCTGGTGCAGGGAATGAAAGGAAAAACCAAACAAAGCGGCGTTTCAACAATCTGCGGGGCAGGCCCTTAGCGACGCCCAAGCCTAGCCAGACCCCTCCTCGCACTTCACGGAGGCGCGGCGACGAGTGACCCGCTACCTCCTTCGAAGCAAGCGCGACAACACGGCAGCTGATCGTAGCCACTGCTGCTGGAGCTGTCGCAGGAGGGAGAGCCGCCGAAGCTGGAGGAGATGCGGTCACCGCTGAGGGCAGGCTCACCCTCACCCTCATCACGACCGTCGCCAAGGGCGAGCACCTCCACGCCGTCGTTCGTCTCGGGGAAGTAGCCGGCGCGGCGGCCATCTTCCCCGAACACCCTCACGAAGAGGGTCTACTTGCCGTCATACTTGAAGTGGAGCGTGCACCGACTGCCCAGGCCATGCGCGCGGGCGAACGTCTGCCAGCCGCGGGCCAGGGCTATGTTGCCCGCGGCAGAAGTCTCGACCGCGACCGAGGAGGCCTTGCTGCAGCAACCATCCGCCTGCAACCAGAGCCCCCCTGGAACAGGGGCCTGCAGCTCAGCAACAAAGAAGCGCGGAAGCTGGAGCCAGTTGCCGGCCGGGTTTTCTGACCAAACAACGAACTCCGGCGAAGCCTCCGCTGAATGGAAGCGCGGGCAGGGAGGCCTCACCACCATCGCGCACCTCCCCCCCGTCGACTGGACCGCCATAGTTGGGACGACCCCCTCCGCGTGCCGTGGCGCTGCCTCGACGGTTGGCCCCGACGGGGGTCACAGCGTGCTTTTGCGGGCGGCCGCGACCGCGCTTGGGCACCGGGGAACCAGGGCCCTCGCGAGGGCCTTTGCCCTTCTCGGCGGCAGAGAACTTCCTTTGAGGCGCCATCGGAGGCACTGCAAGCAATGGAGCAAGAAGGAGGAAGCAAGCAAGGAAGATATGGGCAACAGGGGCTCCGCCCCCTCCCCATTTATAGCAAGAGAAGGCCAACCGGCATCCTCCATGATCGCAGGTAATGATGGTTTCCCTTGCATGTCACAAGGACTTGTCAAGTCGTGCAGTTGTCAAGACAGCATGGGGAAGCGGAGACGCCCACGTCCAATCAACCGCCACGCGTCAACCGAGGCCGCAAGTTTTTGGGGTCTGCCATGCTTCGAGCTTGACCCTTGGCTTCGCCATGAAGCCAAGCCCACACGCACCTTGGGCCCGGAGGCTACTGTCGGCATGCTAGGAACGGGGGTCCTCAGACTTGGCTGCCTACGGACCGCGGCGTGGCTGAGCCAGCAGGCCGTACGGCCCATCTTCACCAACAAAGCACTCAAGACCCTCGCGAGGGGCCAAGCCTTGTGAGGTGGACGATGCAAGACCTCCTCTGGAGTGGCCTAGCTAGGCAGGCTCACGAGGAGCGGAGATATCAAGGCGAGGCGAACCTCATGAGGCTCTCATGGCGTGAGCCGTGATGATCGACACCAGGCGGGCACCAGCGAGCATAGCATCGTTGTTTCCTCTTTGGTGCAAAGGGGGAACGTGCAGCCGCGGAGTACCGAGGCATTAGGCAAAGGTTGCCATTTCGGTGCAACAAGACCAAGACCATGGACTGCAGGACGGAGGTCACCGTGGAGCCCAGAACAGCGTCATCGCCAGAACTTTGTGCAGGCGAAGACTACCTTTGTCAGGATAGCTTGTACTAGCTGCCCCCCTTCAAATTAGCCCGCCATTGTTGGCTCCCTTCCCGCTCGATATTTGGGAAGAGGACCAGGGCCTCTATAAATAGGACTAGCCACCATAGTGGAGAGGGGGGAGCAGAGTGAGAGAGAGGACGAGATCATCTTAGCTCGAGAGAGACCACCTCACACACAAGCTCACCGAGCACAAGAACGCCTTAACCTTAGGAGGCCGTTCTGCCCTTGTATTGTTCATCATCAGCCCAAGAGGCAATCCACCACCACCACACTGGAGTAGGGTATTACACTAGAACGGTGGCCCGACCAGTATAATCCTTGTGTCCATCTGTGTTATGAGTTCGTCGAGTTCGTCCGCGAGATCCTAGCAAGCTAGAGCGTAGATCGGTTGAAGGGAAAGACTTCGCGCGCACCCCAGTGTTCGAACCTTAAGGGTTTGCCGGGACCCCATACCCCAACAGTTCTTCGCTTATTTACTTTTTTGTTGCTATTGTTATCATCACTATAAAACACCAAAAATATTACTTTTGCTACTGTTACTTCTGCTATCATTACCACTACTATCATATTACTTTGCTACTAAATACTTTGTTGCAGATATTAAGTTTCCAGGTGTTGTTGAATTGACAACTCAACTGCTAATACTTGAGAATATTCTTTGGCTCCCCTTGTGTCGAATCAATAAATTTGGGTTGAATACTCTACCCTCGAAAACTGTTGCGATCCCCTATACTTGTGGGTTATCAAGACTATTTTCTGGCGCCGTTGCCGGGGAGCATAGCTCTATTCTTTGAGTCACTTGGGATTTATATCTGCTTATCATTATGAAGAACTTGAAAGATCCAAGAACCAAGATTTATCCCTCAACTACGAGGGGAGGTAAGGAACTGCCATCTAGCTCTGCGCTTGATTCACCTTCTGTTTTGAGTAAGCTTGCGACACCTAAACCTGCTTCTGCTATTAATTCTGATATGTCGCATGTTATTGATGATGCCACTTCTGCTATGCATGATACTTATGATGAATCTAGTTCTATGCTTGATACTATTGTGCCACTTGGTGAATTTCTTGATGAACAACTTGCTAGGGCTAGAAAGAATGAAATTATTGAAACTGATAATATTGATGAAAGCGATGATGAAGATTCCCCCCTAAATATGAATTGCCTGTTGTTCCTGAGGGTTATGTTATGGATGAAGAAACTGCTAGATACATTCTTGCTTGCAATGTTAGGAGTGATCTTAAGAAATTATTAGCTAAGCTGAAACAAAAACTCTGAATGCTAGAGTGAAATATGATCCTACTTATGCTACTTCACCTATCTTCGTTACTGATAAGGATTATGAATTCTCTGTCGACCCTGATATAATTACTTTGGTTGAATCTGATCCTTTCTATGGCTATGAATCTGAAACTGTTGTGGCACATCTCAATAAATTAAACGATATAGCCACCCTGTTCACTAATGATGAGAAAACTCGCTACTATTATATCCTTAAATTATTTCGGTTCTCATTAAAGGGTGATGCTAAGATATGGTTTAATTCTCTTGATCCTGGTTGTGTGCGTAGTCCCCAGGATATGATTTATTACTTCTCTACTAAATATTTCCCTGCTCATTAGAAACAAGCTGCTTTAAGGGAAATATATAATTTTGTGCAAATTGAAGAAGAGAGTCTCCCACAAGCTTGGGGGAGGCTTCTCCAATTACTTAATGCTTTGCGTGATCATCCTCTTAAGAAAAATGAAATACTTGATATCTTTTATAATGGACAAACCGATGCTTCCAGAGACCACCTGGATAGTTGTGCTGGTTGTGTTTTCAGGGAAAGAACACAAGATGAAGCTGAAATTCTATTGAATAATATGTTGACTAATGAAAATAATTGGACACTTCCGGATCCAATTCCTGAACCAACTCCTAAGCCAACTCCGAAGAAAAGGGGTATTCTATTTCTCAGTCCTGAAGATATGCAAGAGGCAAAGAAATCTATGAAAGAAAAAGGCATTAAAGCTGAAGTTGTTAAGAATTTACCTCCGATTGAAGAAATACATGATCTTAATTTACCGCCTGTTGAAGAAGTACATGGTCTTGATAACCCGACACAGGTAGTAAAGGTAAATTCTCTCTATAGATATGATAAAGCTGAAATCCCTCCTACTAAGTTTGCTAGCCCATGCTTGGATGAGTTTGATGACCTTATGGTTAAACAAGAAAACTTCAATGCTTATGTTGGTAGACAATTGAAACACAATGCTTATATGATTGAACACTTGAGTAATTATATGGCCAATGTTAAAGATAAACTAAAACTTATTAGTAAACATGCTTCTATGATTACAACTCAAGTAGAACAAGTACTTAAAGCTCAGAATGATTTGCTCAATGAATTAAATAGTAAGAAAAATGATAATGCTGTTAGAGTTATGACTAGAGGTGGTAAAATGACTCAGGAACCTTTGTATCCTAAGGGCCATCCTAAGAGAATTGAGCAAGATTCTCAGAGAAATAATATCGATGTACCTAGTCCTTCTAAAAGGAAGAGAAAGAAAAATGATAGGACTTTGCAGGCTTCTAGTGAACCTATTATTGACACACCTGAGAATCCCAATGATATTTCTATTTTTGATGCTGAAACACAATCTGGTAATGAGCATGAACCTAGTGATAATGTTAATAATGATGTTCATGTTGGTGCTCAACCTAGTAATGACAATGAAATAGAGATTGAACCTGTTGTTGATCTTGATAACCCACAATCAAAGAATCAACGTTATGATAAGAGAGACTTTGTTGCTAGGAAGCATGGTAAAGAAAGAGAACCATGGGTTCAGAAACCCATGCCTTTCCCTCCTAAACCATCCAAGAAAAAGGATGATGAGGATTTTGAGCACTTTGCTGAAATGATTAGACCTATCATTTTGCGTATGCGATTAACTGATATGCTTAAAATGAATCCTTATGCTAAGTACATGAAAGATATTGTTACTAATAAAAGAAAGATACCGGAAGCTGAAATTTCCACCATGCTTGCTAATTATACTTTTAAGGGTGGAATACCAAAGAAACTTGGAGATCCAGGAGTACCAACTATACCATGCTCCATTAAAAGAAACTATGTTAAAACTGCTTTATGTGATCTTGGAGCCGGTGTTAGTGTTATGCCTCTCTCTTTATATCATAGACTTGATTTGAATAAGTTGACACCTACTGAAATATCTTTGCAAATGGCTGATGAATCAACTACTATACCTGTCGGTATTTGTGAGGATGTGCCTGTTGTGGTTGCAAACGTAACTATTTTAACGGACTTTGTTGTTCTTGATATTCCCGAGGACGATAGTATGTCTATTATTCTTGGAAGACCCTTTTTGAATACTGCAGGGGCTGTTATTGATTGCAACAAAGGCAATGTCACTTGTCATGTTAATGGTAATGAGCATACGGTACACTTTCTAAGGAAACAACCTCAAGTGCACAGTATCAATTCTATTGGAAAAATTTCAACAAGCACTATTGGAGGTTTTGAATTTCCTCTTCCTACTGTCAAGAAGAAATATGATATACTAATTGTTGGGGACATGTATATCCCCGTTGAGGTAACCTAGTGTTATTCGAAAATTCTCCAGTTCCATGTTATTCAGAATGAGTTTGTTAACAAGACCTGATCAACCTTGTTAGTGGATTCCTTTTGATGAGCATGAGATGGATGAATTTAGAAAACACAACTCTCTGTACCCTCTTTTTACTTTCTGTTATTTATATTAAATAAAGAAAAAATAGTAATTTCTCTCTGTTTTCTGAATTATCCATGCAATAAAAAATACCCCAAAAATAAAAGTTCTCCAAATGCCTTGAAAATTAAATATGATTTTTTCTGGAATATTTTAGAATATTTGGCACCGAGAACTCATCAGGGGAAGCAAGCACCTGGCCACGAGGGTCCAGGGCGCGCCCCCCTGCCTCGTGGGCCCACGGTGACTCCCCTCCACTTATTCCAGCTACCACACACTCCTTCTTCCTCCCACAAACACCACTAGCCAGCTCAAACCCGAGTCCAAGCTCATCTTGCTGCCATTTTCGATCTCCTTGCTCAAAGCACCTCTCACAAAACTGCTTTGGGGGATTGTTCCTTGGTATGTGACTCCTCCAATGGTCTAATTAGTTTTTGTTCTAGTGCTTTATTCATTGCATATTTTTGCTGCTTAGGTGACCCTATTCTTGTGCTTGCATGTCAAATTTATACGGTTAAAAGTAGTTTTGATGCATGATATAGTCTCTAGGCACTTGTGGGAGTAGTTCTATCAATTTTATTGAGTTTGGTTCACTTTTATTTTGAAGTTACTAAAAATTTCAGATATTTTCAGAAAAAGATGAAGAGATTTTGAGGGCCTCATCGAGCTGAAGCTCGAAGGATAAGCAAAGTGAGCAGGATAAGATGCCCAAGTATAATCTCCCTCGCACCGCGGAGGACCGGCCGTGTGAATGGACTTGTGATAATTTCTTGAGGGCAGACGGGATTTATGATGATTTCTATGAGTTGGATGAGAATGTAGGCCTCACCGCCTTCCTCCACGAACAAAACGAACAGTATCTCTTAGTCACCAATATCTTTGTGCAAAACTTTCATTTCCATGCTAGGAGCTCACCACCTACGGTGAAATTTTATTTATATGATGAGCATAAGGATATGTAACTTTATGATTTTTGTCGGGTTTGTTTGGGCAGCATAGAGGAACCACATCGCGACGATGTGGATGGGTTTATTGATACCATTACTGTAGGGGAAACGAGGAAGGTTTCCGATGCACGAATTACTAGCATACACTTTGCAGTTCTACTATACTTTGCTATATTTGCTAGTAGATGCTTAATTGAGCACGGAAACCGTGGAAACCCGAGTGCCCCTGATATTGTTATTTTGTGCCATGCTTTATTTCATGATGACACATTCAATATGGGCGCTATTATTGCAAAGCGGTTAAATCTTAAACGTACTAAGGGCCCCGTCCTTGGAGGCATCTTCGCCTCGCGCCTTGCTGCACACTTCAACATACCTATTAGGCATTATGAGAAGGAAGAGAAGTTGCTACCTCCTATTTATCTAGATCATAAGAGTATGGTAGCACATGATTTTATTGTTAAAAATAGGGAAAAGGCTCTTAAGTATACATTAATATTTGGTAAAAATCATCCTGAGACTATTACCTTGCCTGCTCCTTCCTTGTTTGATTTATCCGCAGACAAGTACCTTGTTCCGTTGGAGGCCATTCACACCTACCGGAACCCTACATCAGCTATAGAGCCAGAGCCGGAACCACAATTTGATCCTCCACGATAGTCTGATTACCAGTGGGATCCGGAGGTGATTGCTAACCAGTGGCAATTTGAGGCTTCTTCTCAGTACGACCCCAACTATTAATATGGATATCCGCCAGGCCAGCCGTGGCCATAGACCAACTTAGGACAAAAGCTTAAGCTTGGGGGAGTACGTATTTCTCACCAACATTACATTCATGTTCACACACTCATTGCTAGTTGTCGGTGCTCATACTTTTTCATTGTATCATTCATGCTAGTTTATTTTCCTTTTTATGCTTTCTTCTTGTGTGTTTAATAAATCTTAGTAAAAAACAAAAAAATGTTTGTAACCTTTAATTAGTTTACTTTCCATGCTTGTAGTAGTAATAAAAAGAAAACCCAAAAAGATTTCTCGTTCTTCTTTTGCTTGTTGGGAGATTTCCCATGTAAATAGTTTTATTTCTTTTCTTTCCCTTGGGGGTCGAGAGAAGAAGACCATAATTAAAATGTTAAAGTGGCTCTTATATGCATTATCATTGATCTGACAAAGAGACCATATTACCTTGTCTTCTCTCTTGAATTGAATGCTTGTAGATTCCACCTTAGTCCAATGCACGTGCACTATTATTATTATCCACACTATTCGGTAGTGCAAGTGAAAGGAAATAATGATGATTATATGATTGACTTATTGAGATGAGAAAAGCTGGTATGAACTCGACCTCTCTTGTTTTTGTAAATATGATTAGTTCATCGTTCCTGATTCAGCCTATTATGAATAAACATGTTTGCAATGACAATTAGAGATTATAGTTGCTTATGCCATGCTTAATTAGCTAGGAGCTTATAATGGTTTACCTTGCGTGCCAACATGCTATTAAAATGGTTGTGATGTGGTATGATAGGGTGGTATCCTCTTTTGAACGATTCGAGTGGCTTGACTTGGCACATGTTCACACATGTAGTTGAAACAAAATCAACATAGCCTCTATGATATTTATGTTCATGGTGCATTATATCCTACTCATGCTTGCAATCGATGTTGATTAATTTTAATGCATGTTTATGACTGTTGTCGCTCTCTAGCTGGTCGCTTCCCAGCCTTTTGCTAGCCTTCATTTGTACTAAGCGGGAATACTGCTTGTGCATCCAATTCCATAAACCCCAAAGTTATTCCATATGAGTCCACCATACCTACCTATATACAGTATCTACCTGCCGTTCCAAGTAAATTTGTATGTGCCAAACTCTAAACCTTAAACATTCTGTTTTGTATGCTCGAATAGCTCATGTATCAACTAGGGCTGTCCGTATCTTCCATGTTAGGCGGGTTATTCTCAAGAGGAGTGGACTCCGCTCCTCACTCACGAGAAAATGGCTGCTCACCGGGATGCCCACTCCCATGCTTTATGCAAATCAAATCAAAATAATTGCAAACAAAACTCCCCCGGGAATGTTGTTAGTTGGAGGCACTCGTTGTTTCGAGCAAGCCATGATTGATGCTTGTTGGTGGAGGGGGAGTATAAACTTTACCATTCTATTTGGGAACCGCCTATAATGTGTGTAGCATGGAAGATATCGCCATCTCTCGGTTGTTATGTTGACAATGAAAGTATACTGCTCAAAATATTATTCATATCTATTTCAAAATCGAGCTCTGGCACCTCTATAAATCCCTGCTTCCCTCTGCGAAGGGCCTATCTATTTACTTTTATGCTCAGTCATCATCCTCTTATTAAAAAGCACCAGTTGGAGAGCAGCACTGTCATTTGCATTCATTACTGTTAGTTTACATTGAGTATGACTTGACTGGATCTCTTTTACATGAATTAGAATGTCTAGTCAGTCCTTGATCTTTAAAGGTGCTCTGCATTTATGTTTTGTGGTCTCAGAAAGGGCTAGCGAGATACCATCTTGTTATATCATATCATGATTGTTTTGAGAAAGTGTTGTCATCCGAGATTTATTATTATTGCTCGCTAGTTGATTATGCCATTGATATGAGTAAACATGAGACCTAAATGTTATTGTGAATATGGTTAGTTCACAATCTTTGCTGAAAACTTGAATGCTGGCTTTACATATTTACAACAACAAGAGCAAATAGAGTTTGTAAAAGTTTTCTTTATCACTTTCAGTTTATCAACTGAATTGCTTGAGGACAAGCAAAGGTTTAAGCTTGAGGGAGTTGATACGTCTCCATCGTATCTACTTTTCCAAACACTTTTACCCTTGTTTTGGACTCTCACTTGCATGATTTGAGTGGAACTAACCCGGACTGACGCTGTTTTAGTAGAATTGCCATGGTGTTATTTTTGTACAGAAATAAAAGTTCTTGGAATGACCTGAAAATCAACAGAGAATTATTTTGGAATATGTAATAAATAGTGGAAGGAAGATCCACGTTAGGGGGCCTCCACCTGTCCACAAGGGTGGGGGGCGCACCCCCTGCCTCGTGGGCCCCCTACCGCTCCACCGACCTCAACCTGGACTCCATATATTCACTTCCGGGGAGAAAAAAATCAGGGAGAAGGATTCATCGCGTTTTACGATAGAGAGCCGCCGCCAAGCCCTAAACTCTCTCGGGAGGGCTGATCTGGAGTCCGTTCAGGGCTACAGAGAGGGGAAACTGTCGCCATCGTCATCATTAACCTTCCTCCATCACCAATTTCATGATGCTCACCACCGTGCATGAGTAATTCCATCATAGGCTTGCTGGACGGTGATGGGTTGGATGAGATTTATCATGTAATCGAGTTAGTTTTGTTAGGGTTTGATCCCTAGTATCCAGTATGTTCTGAGATTGATGGTGCTATGACTTTGCTATGCTTAATGCTTGTCACTAGGGCCCGAGTGCCATGATTTCAGATCTGAACCTATTATGTTTTCATCAATATATGAGAGTTCTTTATCCTATCTTGCAAGTCTATAGTCACCTATTATGTGTTATGATCCGACAACCCCGAAGTGACAATAATCGGGACTACTCCTGGTGATGACCGTAGTTTGAGGAGTTCATGTATTCACTATGTGTTAATGCTTTGGTCCGGTACTCTATTAAAAGGAGGCCTTAATATCCCTTAGTTTCCAATAGGACCCCGCTGCCACGGGAGGGTAGGACAAAAGAAGTCATGCAAGTTCTTTTTCATAAGCACATATGACTATATTCGGAATACATGCCTACATTACATTGATGAATTGGAGCTAGTTCTGTGTCACCCTAGGTTATGACTGTTACATGATTGATCGCATCTGGCATAATTCTCCATCACCGATCCATTGCCTACGAGCTTTCCATATATTGTTCTTCGCTTATTTACTTTTCCGTTGCTATTGTTATCATCACTATAAAACACCAAAAATATTACTTTCTGTTACTTCTGCTATCGTTACCACTACTATCATATTACTTTGCTACTAAATACTTTGCTGCAGATATTAAGTTTCTAGGTGGGGTTGAATTGATAGCTCGGCTGTTAATACTTGAGAATATTCTTTGGCTCCCCTTGTGTCGAATCAATAAATTTGGGTTGAATACTCTACCCTTGAAAACTGTTGCGATCCCCTATACCTGTGGGTTATCAACGGCCTATCGGAATTAAGCCCAGTAGCTTCATCTGGACCGTCCAATATGATTGCAGCCCATTTTAACTTTCGGCCCATGTACGGCCCATGATATCTTTTGGCCCATACGTGGCCATTTGTAACTCTTGGCCCATTAACGGCTCGTGGTGAATCTGGCCCACAATGAACAGTGTACCGCTTTATACCCATTAACGACCCATTATTCCATTGGGCCGTTTCCAACCCGTGTTATCTTTCGGCCTTCTTTGGGCCCATTTATTCTTGGGCTTATTTCCAGCATTCGGTTACTTACGGTCCGTTACTGGCCTTTTCTGCTTGTGGGCCAAATTCAGCCCGTGGTTACAATTGGCCCGTTTGTGGCCTGTTAATCCTTTGGGCCGTTTTCGTAATGTCATCAAATACGATCTATTAATGACGGCCCGTTATGGTCGGCCCATGAACGAACGATTTCAAATCTAGCCCGTTTACGACCCATAATGCGGTCTGTTATTGGCCCATGTTTGGCCAATCGATCATACGACCCGTACAAGGCCCATTGTTTCTATGGCCCTTAGAAGGCCCATTGTTTCTATGGCTCGTAGGAGGCCCATGGTAAATATAGTAAATATGTAGCCCATGGTTATTGTGTCCTAGTTTTAAAAAATAGGTTATTGCATCCACTAGCAAACCACGGAAAAAGATCTGCACTGACTACAAGCAAACAAATAAACAAGACAACAAGGAAATAAATAAGCAAGCAACTTACGCTAGGCTATCATGGCTATTACACATATTACATCCACCGGGCATCAAAGTTCGCCACCAGTGCAAATATAGGGAACAAAGCCGCATATCATATACACTAGTTGTCGAAGTTGGCGACCATTGCAAATAAATGCCGCAGCAAAACAAGTCCAGAACTGAAACCACTTCTGAAGAGCTCAAGAACAATATCCTGGGTACCCACAATGCTGGCAAGATGCTTAGCAAGCTTATTAACTTTCTCATGTTTGGCGCTTAAATCCTCCAGCACATGTTGTTGCACCAGATAGTATGCATCTGCATTCTGCAGGGACTTCCTCAATCCTTTGGCTCCCTGTCGCATAACATCTGATCGATGTCTTTCAACTTGAAGTTGAGACTCAAGAAGCCGAACTGATTCATGCAGCAAGTTCGAAGAGCTGGTGCATCAGTAGTAGCCAATAACTCGAACACTACATCAAGACAGGATTTTGGGGTTGTCTTAGTGTCTTCAGTATAGCTTTTATCAGCTTTCTTGGAGACCAACAGGGATGTCTCACTATCTTGAACCTTATTTGCATTACTTCCTTTACCATTGCATAACGGGGTACTCTTCTCCAATATTTTATCTGCGTAATAAAAGAGAAACAAACAAACACATCACATGTTTACCATGTTGTATATGAAACTCATTTTCGTAAACCAGTTCAGTAGTATGTGGACATGATAACAGCACGAAACAAACATATATCTATGTAGTATGGTCACTGTATGGTCTAGATCATTCTAGTTTATGTTGCCAAATCAAGATAGAGACAGTTCGAATCATATCTATTTAATACAAACCAGCATAGACAGAGTATAACTGTGGGAAACTACACAACAATAACAACACTTGTAATGTGCATGGCATGAGAACATAAATGTTTATTCAATTGAAACTAAAATCAACATAGAGCAAGTTACAAAAGCAAACACGTTAAAGAAACAGGTTTAAAACATACCTGTTGCGCCATTGGAGTTTCAATTGCATCCTTCAAATTTGAAATTAGTTGGTATGAGTAAATACAGTGATGCAAGAGCAAAGTAGTATGAACCATAGCTACGAAACCTGACATGAGAACAATTCTTCTTCTTCTTTAAGCGTTGACTTGGGGTTCGGAGTGGTGGTCCTCGTGCTTTGGGCACTGCAGTTGCCTTACTAACTGATCGTGTTTGGGTGCTCTATGGTGGAGACGGTGCTGTGTCAACTGGAACTAGGTTACTATCTGCTGGGGTTGGGGTTAGAAGGGGTGTAGCTGGTTCTCTGTCCAACTGGGTAGGGGTACAATCTGCGCGAGTCTCGGTTATGTGTTGTGGGGCTGGTTCTTGGGCAAGTACAACCGTGGTTCTATCTGCATCGACAGGTAGCATGATCTTTTCTGAAGACCATGTTTTTACTCCCACAGATGCTGCCATCACCCCCTCCAATTGAAATGGCTGATAAACAAGAAAATTAACTGAATGTACACACATTATAAGATAGACAGGTGCAATGGACAGTAGGGAAGAAAATAGGGCATGAAATAATTCACATTTATGTTGTCTAACCAAACAGAATAGCAGGACATAGTTTCACATATATGATGGCTATTAAACAAGATAGCATGACACAATTTCACATGTATGATGGCTAACCAAACATGATAGAATGACATACTTCAAAATATAATGACTATCTAAACAGGATGACATGATATAACTATACGATGTGTCTATTAAAGTGGTTGGCATGCCATAAATCACCAACATGTCGTCGATGGAAACATGATGGCACGATATAATTCATGAATAGAATGACATAATTCAAAATATGATGACTATGTAAACAACATGAGATGATATAACTATATTATGTCTTTAGAAAATGGGTTGGCATGCCATAATTCAGATACATTTTGTCTATGTAAACATCATGGCATGATATAATTCAAATATATGATTTGTATACTAAGAAAGTGAGCAGAGGGCAATCACATATATGATGTGTCAACTAAGGAGATGGCATTCAATATTGTGTATATGATGTAAAAACTAAGCATTGCAATACAACATATGCATGATATGAGTAATGTAACCCTGCCAAGTTTAAGCATACACCTCAGGGGGATAATAGGACTGGTCATCTGCCTCTGAATGCTCCTCTGAAGAGCTATCTGTAAGCAGCAAGATATCTGCTTCAGCAGGTAGCATTGTCTGCTCTGAAGACCTTGTTTTCACTCTAGATTTCTCCATCACCAATTCAAATGGCTGATGCATAAGAAGAGCAGTTGAATATACAAACAATGTCGACAAATGCAACGAGAAATATAAAAAAGGACAACATGATATAATTCACATATATGACGCTTGGCTAAACTGCATGGCATTGCATAATTCACATATATAATGCCTTGCAAAAAGATATCATTGCATAATTCACATATATGATGTCTTGCAACGAGATGGCATTGCATAATTCACATATATGGTAATTAGACATTAAACAGGTGGTATTCACACAAAGCATGTCTAAACTAAGCAAATGACATAGCAATGCAAGATACCATATGCATGGTATGAGCAACATAACCCTACCAAGTTCGAGCATGCACCTCGGGGGGGAAATAGGACTGGTCATCTGTCTCTGAATCCTCCACTGAGGAGCTATTCGTAACCAACAAGACATGCGCTTCATCAGACAGCATTGTCTGCTCTGAAAACCTTGTTTCTACTCCAGATTTTTCCATGACCATGCCGAATGACTGATGCACAGGAAGAGTAATTGAATGTACTAAAATTGTTGACAAATTTAGCATGTAATAAAAAATGATGGCATGATATAATTCACATATAAGATGACTGGCTAACCAGGGTTGCATTGCAAAATTCACATATATGATGCCTGGCTAAACAAGATGGCATTGCATGATTCACATATATGATAAAGAAACTAAACAGATGGCATTAAAGCATGTCTAAACTAAGCAGATGACATATTTGATGAATAAAGTAAGCAATGCAAGGCACCATATGCATGATATTACCAACATCAGCATGCCAAGTTAGAGCGAAGACCTTAGGGGGTAAATAGGAGTGGTCTTCTCCTTCTGAATCCCCCTCAAAACAGTTATCTTCTTCTTGATTACAATCCGAAATGGGTGGAGGGGGGGCTGCCTTTGCGCCCACCATGGAGTGACGTCTGCATGAAATTTTATTGCCACGCAAGGCTCGTCTCTTTTGCTCTACATGTTCAGTTCCATTGTGTACAATAACTGACATGCATTGGAATGAAACATAGTGAGATTATGTAAGGAGTGCATGCACAAATCCAGAGTGCTGGTAGCAAACTATGGATAGACCCAAAACCAATGATAGCAGGCAGATAATAACTTTATTTAAAATACAGATAATGGCTCCTTTAATGTTTGTTTGCACCCAACATGAAACTCACAGTAGACACCCGAGATTAACTAGATAGTACTAATTGCTGCCCCAATATGTACCCCACAACCATTTAAAAACTCAAGTTTCAGCATTAGTCTAGACCTGACTCAGAGTCTAATAGGTGAACACGACGATAAAGTAGCATTTCATCATATTAAGTGATGCATAACGTAAGCAGACACGGAAGAGTGCGGCCTCTCTTGTGGACCCGTGTAGTCCTCAAGGCCATCTGCTTAGTTGATGATGGTAATGCAGCTATCGTGGCTGCTGGCGGCGGGGAAGAAGATCTGAGGCGGCGAAAGACAGTCTGGAGAGAGGATCCCTGCTATGGTGACCCTTTCGTCGTTGGAGCAACTGTGCTGGGGTGGAACATAGCTCAACAGGAGCAGGACAAACCACACAAGGTTTTCTTTGACACATATCTGTAACAAAGTAATTGTGTAAGGGCTTGTTTGAATTTGAGGATTCTAACAATGCAGTGATAGGAAATAGACAGGAATAGGATAGGAATGCACATGCAAAATAGAGAATTTAAAACACAGGATTTCTGCCAATCTGGGTGTTTTGTTCACAAGAATTGGAAGATCACAGGATGCAAAGAAGCATGGTGAGATTAAGTCAAACCACAAGAAAATGTACGGTTATAATGCTATTATGCTACTATCTCTTAGTCTTGTGCTTCATGAATAGGAATTTTAAAAGGAGAACAAGTGGAAATTAAAATTCCTACGGTTTTTCTTTCAAGGAGACACTAAAGGAACAAATCCTACAGTTTTCCTTTGCTCCATTCCTTTGAACCAAATGCATGAATACTAGTACCATAGGAAACTTTCCAATTCCTATGTTTTTCCTTCACTTTTCCTTTCAAGCACCGGCGATTCTAGTAGGTAGGCTTGAGCAAGGAAAAGCCTACACTCAAAAAATGTTTGAGCTACTTCTACTACTTTGGACCCAGGCCATTGGCCTACTAGCTCAACTCCCAGGCCCATCGACAAATGCACGACTCAAACGCGCAGAGATAAATAATGATGGCGTTCAAGACATTCCATCACAGATAGCTAAGTTGCTTGGTACCTCACTGCTTGTCATAGAGTAGGATAAAATAATCGTATTTCATGTTACTACGTGTGCTCAGTGGACAATATATATATAACATGTAGAGCAAAAAAGAGATGCAACAAGTGTACAACCTCTTTGGCGAAGCGATGTCGATCTTAGCATGATTGGGTTGGTCGGTGAGGATGCTCCAGCTGACTTGGCTGTCGGAGGAGGGGAAGAAGATCTTAGGCATCTAGAGATGGATCCCGGGGTACTGCTCCGCTGTGATGGAGGGTTTTGTCGTTGGCGCACTCCGGTGAGTTATACGACGCCGATGCTAAAGCAGGACAAGAGAGACAACGTTAACCTGAGTGGAATTCTAATAGCATCTCCAATAGATGACGTAAAATACATAACCAAAAAGTGCTAGATGTAAAATACATCAGCCGCTCATCTCTGAACTTAACTGTCGAAACTGAATTTAACTATCGAAACTGAACTTAACCGTCGAAACTGAATTTTGCTGTCGAAACTGAATTTTGCTGGCGAGAATGAACGCACTAGTAGCAGAAAAGCAGTAGCAGTGGCGCGTGCAAGAGCCGGGGCAGCTGGTCATGTAGTAGTTCATCTTCAACCTCCACCCCCTGAGCCGCCAGCCATCACCGGCCAAACCGCCGCCCCCCGCGGCCCGCGGCCGGCGGTGCGCCGCCCCGCCCGCATCGAAACCACTCCCCATCGCCGGTCTGCCGCCGCCCAGCCATCCCTCTAGCCCGCCGTGCGGAGCTTTTTCTTTGGTGATCCTGATGCCACCGCCCACCACCGTCCCCACCCTGAACCCTAAGATTGAAAGTGGGGTACCTCTCCAGCGAGCCCCCCTGCCTGCTGCGGCTGGTTCTTCCTTAACTCCGACAAGCCCCCCACCCCCTGAAAATCGACTGTCCCAAAAGTCGATTCAGTCGACTGAAGTGTAGCCAAATCGGATCAGCATCACAAGCAAGAGCAAGAGCGAGAGCAGCAGCGTGAGCAAGAGCAATAGCAAGAGTAGACCAGGCAGGAGACTGAGAGCAAGCGTAGAGCAGCAGCGCGAGTGAGAGCTAAAGCAGCAACAACTCCTACTGATGTGGATATCGCCACCGAGGGAGCGACGCCATGGAGGAAATGGCCGGTGATGCCGCCATGGATGGAGCCGCACCATGTCGGCTCGGGACCAAGCGCAGACAGCACCGTGAGATCGAATGAAGAAGGAAATGCGGCGATTAGTGTACAACCTCTTTGGTGGCGCCGATTAGGCCTCAGCTTCATCCGAGGAAACAGTGATGATGATGCTCTTCCGGTGGTGCAGGTGAAGACGACGGTGTGGGAATGGAGGTGGCGCGAAAGACGAGGGAACGTCGGGGCAGCTCCTTGGAGGTGGAGGACGGGGTGGCTGAACCGGCAGGACGATGAGATCGACAACCGATCCTCATCCGATACGGTGGATGAGGGACGTCGAGGTGTTGCTGTGGATGACATCGTCTTGGAAGAGGCTCCGGCTGGGCAGCGGTGAGGTGGCGGACGGAGGAGGGTGGGGTTTCGCGGCTGGAGTGGAGAGGTTATGGCGGCCTGGGATTTCGAATGGCGAAAATGAGGCGATGGGAGGCGGAACCATGGCTTAGGGACGCGCTTGTCCGAAATGTGGGGTAAGTTCCGAAAGTACCCCCACCAATTTGAGCTAGGTGGTTCTTTCGGTTCAGGCGTATCACGGGCATTTCGCGTGTCAGGATTTCGCAGGAGGTGGGAGTTTTCGCGCGCGTTGTAATTTTGGGATTGCAAGGCGTGGGTTGAGATGGAGGGAGTTTTCAGAGCACAATGAGACAAAGATATATATTAAATATTTCGGGGTAACAAGGCGTGGGTTCAAGAGGCGGGAGTTTCGCACCACGATAGACAGAGATGCTAGCTTGAAATTTTGGCATAACAAGGCGCGGCTTGAAATTTCGGGAGAACAAGTTTAACGTGTACCAAAAAAACAATTTGCACCTCATCACTAGAGAGAGCCATGTCCCGTTTTACTATATTACTAGAAATGCATTTAAATACAACAACAAAAACTAAAAGAATCGGGACAACAAACATAACGTGTACAGTACCAAAACAATTTGCACTTCCCTCAACAATAAAAAAACAATGTGTGTTGTCTAGCATATGGACTAATTAAATTTAAGTACATTTTCCCTGTTTGAATGGGATTGTACTCGGGTTAGTTTTACAACAATCTAAATATTATCTTCACAACACATGACATGAATACAGGAGAAGTAAATTCCTATATAGATGCGTACTACATGTACATACGATCTCAAATTCAAATATATGTATCCATTTTATGTTGAATTCAAATCCTAGTACATGTGTGCTCTAGCTAGATGTTCGGAATCTAAACCATGTATGATACTACATACAATGTGTTTAACACGCACACACACACAAACACCATTTAGACTGGTAAGGTACACGTGCATTGCACGCATGAGATTTGGCAACCAAATTATGAATAAATACCACATTATAGCATGTAAGCTTTGATCCATATATGCATGATGTAGATGTTCGTTTAATTCTTATAGTTCGTTTCATTCAAAATCATCTAGTTTTTATAAGAAAGCTAATCTATTTTAAGATTCATGGAATTGTGCATTGTAAAGCATAAAGTAAAGACAAATAATGGCAAATCATGTAGAAAAACATTTGGGCAATTCTGATATGGAAGATTCTAGAACAAAGAAGAAGTGCTCGTGTTTTGAGGTTTGTGCATTATGCTTAAGTTCAACCATGGAGTCTTCTAGATTGTACATGTGGCAAAATCTGGTGGAATCTAGATGATATCCAACGGCCAGTAGTGCTCAAATTTGCCATCTCTGCACCATCGGATTTGCTTCATCCAACGACCATCTTTGAAAGTTAAAGTTATCCGCACACTATATAAAAAATATAAAATATAGGGGTATAGATATAGATATGTGATGCGAAAGCCAGCCATCATCTCTAGTTAGAATAGTGTGTCCATGCACGGATGCAATGTGGCCAAACGATGTCTGCCATCGGTATCTCAAATTCAAATCAGTATGACCTTGTCCAATGTGTGTACAGTACAACATGCTCGTTTCCAAACCACACCGCACATATCTTAGTTATATTCATGCATGCATGCGTTTCGAACACCAAGATCTCTTATTCAAATATTTGAATTCAACTTTACATTGATTATCACCTCACCAAGTCTTTTACACCCACACAATCATCTTCTCTTTATAAATGTACTACTAACTTTCTCCCGTGCATGCATGCACACACATTACCAGTCGGCATTATCCATCGCACACATGCAATCTTTTTCTTCAGGTCGGTCTCCCATGTATGCACACATACACCTCCCCCTCTCCATCATATCGGGCATTTTTATCTCTCACGTGCATGTGCAACGATCGATGTTCCTCTAAATGGTTTGAGTTGATGAATTGGCCTTCCTCATAAAGGATTAGCAATGCTTGGCCCCCTAGCTCATTTATTTTTCATGACTCCGCCACTGCGCGCAACAGCGCACGTTTTCGCCCCCACTCTTTAAATATCGATCTCGCACATGTGCACTCCTTCATAGTCTCCTTCTACTTGGACCCTCGCACCATCGTCTAGCCCCCACCGGATTTTTCCACATGTACAATCTAGCAGACTCCATGGTTGAACTTAAGCATAATGCACAAACCTCAAAACACAAGTGCTTCTCCTTTATTCTAGAATCTTCCGTATCATTACTGCCCAAACTTTTTTCTAGTTGAATTGACATTATTTGTTTTTTACTTTATGCTTTACAATGCATAATTCCATGAATCACAAAATAGATTAAGGGCTTATTTGATTCAAAGGATTCTCAAAGGAATTTTGGAGGATTCTAATCCTTAGGAATTTTTCCTATCTTGGTTGTTTGATTCGAAGCATTGTAAACCATAGGAATTTTTCCATAGGATTAATTTGCACTAGATTTCATAGGAAACATCCCATCCACTCAAACTTGTTTGAAAGAATCCTGCGTTTTTCCTATGCACAATCAAACACTCATACAATCATATAGGATTCAAGATGACATTCCACTCTAATACCATGTTTTTCCTATTCCCGCGTTTTGGAAATCCTATGAATCAAAGAGGCCCTAGATTTTTTTATAAAAACAAATTGATTTTGAATGAGTTGAACTATAAGAATTAAACGAACGTCTACATCAGGCATATATGACTCAACGCTTACATGCTATAGTGTGGTATTTATTCATAATTTGGTTGCCAAATCTGATGCGTGCAATGCATGTGTACCTTACTAATACTTAGAGTATGTGCAAAACATGTAAATTAGAATTCCAATGGCATGCTACATAGTGTCTCTCTTACAGTTCATGAAGCCATGTGGCACATGTGGAGGCATTGACGCGACCTCCTTGTGTGGATTGATCACAATGACGTGCTATTGGTTCCAGAAGAATCTACTCGTCCTCTCTGAGGCACACTGGCTGTACATGCACGAAGCGAAGATGTGCACGCATGCCACGCACGCACTCATTCCCCCACACGTACATGCGCGTACACGGGGGGGGGGGGCATTTTTGTATGAAGATCCACCCCATGTGATACTTTGACGCGTGTAAATTCCTTCACTTCATTGATGGTCAATTATAGCGCATGCAAATTGAGTGGACGTGAGGGAGGAAGAAAGACATTACTACTCCACTACGTTCATGCGAGTAGTTAACTCATGGGTTGCTACTTTCATTGGTCTCCTTCGTATTTTGTGCCAATTTTTGACCATTTTTAAGTAACATAATATTTATGCATGTCAATCAAAAGTGGCACGAAAAAGGGGGCCACTAAATCAGGACGTAGGCAACATGATCAATTTTTGCCAGGGCTTCTGTTGGTGGCCTTTGTATTTAAATATGGACGGAGTGGAGTAGTACTATCTTTATCTTACCTCCTAGGGCTCTCCCAGCGCCTAGGCTCGCCTCCCCGCCTCGCCTACCAGATCCCGCCATGGAGGATCCCGCCATGGATAATCCCTTAGATCCCAGGATCCCGCGGGCTGCCCTCTCACTACGGCCCGCAGCACTGCCGCCTTTGAGCGAAACCCACATGTGTTTTAGAGGGGATCCATTGCTCTAGAATCATAGATCGGTGGTGCCGAAGGACATGCCTGGTGTCGGTGTCAAAATCGGCAGATATCGGGTAGGGGGTCCCGAACTATGCGTCTAGGATCGATGGTAACAGGAGACAGGGGACACAATGTTTGCTCAGGTTCGGGCCCTCTCTATGGAGGTAATACCCTACGTCCTGCTTGATTGATATTGATGAATATGGGTGTTACAAGAGTTGATCTACCATGAGATCGTGATAGCTAAACCCTAGGAGTCTAACCTGTTTGACTATGGTAATGAATGTGTCCTTTCCGGACTATCCCCTCCGGTTTATATAGATACCGAGGGGATCTAGGGTTTACATAGAGTCGGTTACATAAGTAGGAATCTTCATAGTCGGTCGCCAAGCTTGCCTCCCACACTAAGGAGAGTCCAATCCGGACTCAGGTATAGTCTTCGGTCTTCATGTCTTCACAGCCCATCAGTCCGGCCCATGGATAACAGGCCGAACGCTCGAGTGTCGATGTACAAAAATAGGGGCGCATCTTTGTACCCCTTTTCCTGTGCACGGGCAGTCAGAGCCGCGCCCACGGCCACACCAAGCAGAACGAGGGAGGTGAGCCAAGGTAAGATCGAAGCTCAGGACAATCAAAGCAACGCCAAGGCCAAGACCACAAAGAGCAGAAGGACGAAGCAGGTTCCCCCGGCAAGACCATTGCCGGGTGGCCTCAGCGGCCCCGGTAAGACTCTTGCCGGGATAGCTCTCCCCACGCCAACAGGGCGAGCCACCCTTGAGCCCACGGCCCCCAGTGCCGTCATCAGCATAGGGCCAGGGCTCGGAAAGGCACCCCTGTGGTGGCATACAGATCTTTGTGAAGACATATTCAGGATCAGATTAGAAGACGGCGATCATCGGTAGGATCCCTGCCAAGGAAGGCCACCAGACCCCCGGCAAGATCCTTGCCGGGGACGACAACACGCCATGGCGAGACCCCTTGCCGGGCCACCCGTCAAGGCCCTTGCCAAAGACACCGGCAAGGCCACCGCCAAGCCCACGTCAACCAAGCTCCCACCGCCGTTCACATGCAGCTGCCAGCCCAACTGGGCGGGCACTTGCGTGGCAACATGCTGCTCCCAGGCCAACTCATCAAGTGCCTGCGTGGCGGCATGCAGACCTTCGTGAAGGCTCCACCACCACGCCAACTCAGCTGCCTGCCTGCCTACATGGCACCGCATGCATCCCTGGCCGAGGCGCGTGTCGAAGCGAGGAGAAGCGGCGACGGATGGGACGGGCCTCTCCCACATCCCCGATAAAGCAAGAGGACATCTAAGCGGTGCATTAAATGCACCTTTTCCTATAATACCAGGGATAACCTCGTGCCACTATAGACCTTTACACCTCCTGTGTGCCACTGTGGCAACCCCTTTTTCCTATAAAAGGAGGCCCGAGGTGACAAGGAGAGGGATTCGGCTCTTTGGAACCACACGCTGACCACAGCTAGTTCGAGAGCTCAAGAACTCTCAGAAATACACCCACCAAAGCAGGACTAGGGTTTAACGCATCCTTGCGGCCCGAACCTGGGTAAACGATCCTCGTGCTGTCTACTAGCCCTGCTCTCCTCGCAACCCTGCGCGCTGGCAACCGTAGTAGGGATTCTTGTGATCCCATAGGTGTCGTTTCACACCGACATCTTTGGCACGCCAGGTAGGGGGCACAATTGTGAGAATCTGGTCTATTAGTTAGCCTAGCAGTTCTTCGTCGCCATGGCCCCTAAGAAGAAGACGGCCACGGCGGTCGATTCGTTGGGAGCCGAGCGACCCGTGCCAGTGCAGACGAGTAGCGTACCGGTCGCAGACAGGACCCGGCCCGCGGCCCGCGAGCACCAGCATCACCCAGGCAGTCGGAGCCTGGCAAGCGGCGTTGTTCGCGCGCCAGATGACCGGCTACATATCACTGGATCCAAGGACAGAGCTGGGCCCCCCGTAGGCGGCACAGGGCCCTCCAGGGGTGTCGCTGTGCCCACTCCAGGCGGCGCGATGATCTCCGGGACGCCTACACCGGCTGTGCGTTCTTCCCATGGTGTGCACGCCGAGCAGCGTCACCACAATGGTGACCCTGGGCACCGCCGTGGGAAGAGCCCTGTGCGTCATCGACAAAATGAGGGGGTTAGCACGCTCGCCGAAGCGCTGGTGAAAATGGCATGCAGCCGCTGGGTCATGACGGAGCTCCTTCTAACGTAGTTAGAAGTTGAAGCGCACCGTGATCCACGCAGCTGTCGCTGCCGCACACGCCAGCGGAAGCTTTGGCACGCGCACAGCTGCTCCTCGACTTCCCTCCTGCAGCGGAGAAGCTCGACGAGTGGAGGGCCACCATCCGGAGCCTCGTCGACATCGCAACCAAAGACGATCCGCGACCGACGGGGCCCTTGGGCCGGCGCTCCACCGAGCCGCCGCACGCTGGCGCTGGGAGGACCGGGGGAGCTGCGGCCACTGTGCACTCTCCTCCTCCTCGCCAGCCGCCGTGGACGTCGGCCCGTCGCGACGACGCTTGTGATAACATCTCCATAGCATCGTCCGACCCGCGAACCCTCCGTGACTAGCGCCAGGTCCGTCGAGAGCGAGCCCACGAAGACGCTCGAACCACCGTCGAGCGCCGGTGCAAAAGGCGCCGCCAGTCGGACAAGCGGGCAGGACCCGCTATGGACCACCCGGCACCGGGAGGCCCCGGCGCCTACCTTACGAGGTGGGCTCCCCCGGCTTTTACCCGTGAGCTGAGGCAGTTCCAGTGGCCGTCCCACCACACGTTCAAGCCCGACGTTGACGAGAAGTATACCGGCAAGACCCATCCATCTGAGTTCCTCAACATCTACACCATCGCGATGCAGGCCGCTGGGGCTCGCGACGACAAGGTGCTTGCCAACTATTTCCCGCTGGTGCTCAAGCCCAATGTGATGTCTTGGTTGATGCACTTGCCGGTGGATTCCATTTCTTCCTGGTCAGATTTGTGCCATGAGTTCGTTGGCGCCTTCACAGGGGGCCACCAAGCTCATGGCCAGGCCAGTGCTCTGCATATCATTCCCCAGAAGGAAGGGGAGACCCTGCGCAAGTACATCCAGAGATTCAGCTGGGTGCAATACAACATCCCCGATGTTCATCCTGCCACTGTGATTAGTGCGTTCCACCAGAACGTACGCAATCGCAAGATGCGTGAGGAGCTGGCGATGACCAAGGTTAAGGATGTGGCCGAGCTCTACGTTCCGGCCGGTAGGTGCACCCGGGCTGAAGAAGGAAGGAAGTACCCCTGCGAAGGCGCCGGCGTGGAAACCGACTCTACTGATGAAGACGTCGCCACTCCGACGAAGAAGAGCCGGCGTCGCAATAGGAAACGCAAAGGCAAGGCCGTGCTTGCCGTTGAGGGATCTGACGACACCGGTGCCGGCAAGAAGGTCAAGGCAGACACCCCCGTCAAGGAGATTGCCGGGTGCACCGCCTGCTAGGCCCTGGCGGCTACCGACAAGCCAGGAAGCTCCGGCAAGCAATACTGCAAGATCCACCGCACCAAGGGCCACGACCTCCAGAACTGTCGACAAGTTGAGCTGCTTGCTAAGAAGCAAAAGGCTGAATACGAAAGGCAGGACAAGGAGAAGGACCAGGACGGTGCTGAGAGATCCGGCAAGAAGCGTGTCAGCCAAGGAGGCCGCCCCAGCAAGGACAACCGGCAAGAGAATCCCGCCCGGTGCCGCAACAAGAAACAAGAAGACAACGATCACAACGAGGACGACGAGTCTGGTGAGCAAGGGTTCCAGAAGGCTACGGAGGCCTTGTGCATCGATGGCGGCGCCTCGCTGCATACCTCTCGCCGCCAGCTCAAGCAGTGGGCGTGAGAGATTACAGCGGCAGAGCCATCGTTCGGCGCTCAGAAGCCGCTGAAGTGGTCCAACACGCCCCTCATCTTTGATGCCGAGGACCACCCTGACCGCATTACCGCGGTCGGGTGTTTGCCATTGTTGGTCTCCCCAACAATACGCAACCTCAGGGTGAACAAGATGTTGGTTGACGGCGGGGCCGGCCTGAACTTGATCTCACCTGTCGTGATCAAAAGGATGCAAATCCCTGATGGAGACCTCGAGGAAACGGGCACGTTTCAAGGGGTCAATCCGGGGAGGAGCCAGCCGAAGGGAAAGGTCACACTGCCTATGACATTTGGAAGAGAGTTGAACTACAGGACGGAGAAGATCGTCTTCGACGTGGCCGAGATCCCCTTACCCTACAACGGGATCCTCGGCCGCCCAGCATTGGCCAAGTTCATGGCGGCTTCACACTACGCCTACAACATGCTAAAGATGCGCAGGTCGTTAACCATCATCTCCGTCCTCTCCGACAAGAAGGACGTGCTGATCTGCACCGACCAGCTCTACCGGGAAGCAGTTGCAGCAGCTGCCGTCAAGGCACCTGCTCCTGCCGCTGACGGCCCGGGAGGGAAAAAGGAACCTGACAAGACCTCTCACACCCACTCCGGCAAGCGCACCTCCTCGGAGTGTTGTGCCACCATTGAGGATATGCCACAGAACTCTACCGACAAGAGCACGAGATCCAGAGCCGAGCCGCCGCAGACTAAGAAGGTGCCCGTCGAGGAGGATGGCACGGGAGGGGCCTTCATCATAGGCTCCACCCTCGACAGCAAATAGGAAGGCACACTCTTCACCTTCCTGCGGGCAAATGTCGACGTGTTTGCATGGAAAGCGTCTGACATCCCCGGTGTTCCTAGGGAGGTGATTGAGCACCACCTAGCTGTCTGTCCCCACGCGCGGCCCGTCAAGCAGAAGGTCAGGAAGTAGGCTCTGGAAAGATAGGAGTTCATCACAGAGGAGATTAGGAAGTTGGAAGCGATAGGTTTGGTGAGAGGGGTGCTCCACCGGACGTGGTTGGCCAATCCAGTAGTGGTGCGCAAGGCGAATGGGAAGTGGAGGCTATGTATTGCTTAAACAGATATTAATAAGGCTTACCCTAAGGACCCCTTCCTGTTGCCGCGCATCGACCAGATTGTTGACTCCACGGCTGGGTGTGATTTGTTATCATTCCTCGACGCCTACTCAGGCTATCACCAAATCTTCATGACACGAGAGGATGAAGAGAAGACGACATTCATCACCCCATGTGGTACGTATTGCTTTTTACGGATGCCTTTCGGGTTGAAGATTGCCGGCTCAACATTTGCAAGCGCAGTCCAAATTGGTTTTGAACCTCAGCTCCATAGAAATATGGAAGCCTACATGGATGACATAGTGGTCAAAACCAAAGATGATCCCACTCTTGTGCAAGATCTGGAGGAGACATTTGCTAACCTGCGCAAGATCAACCTCAAGCTGAACCCTGAGAAGTGCGTCTTCGGCGTTCCGTCTGGCAAGCTTCTCGGGTTCTTTGTGTCGCAGCGTGGGATCGAGGCAAACCCAGACAAGATCAAGGCTATTGAGAAGATCGAGGCACCCAAGCGGATCAAGGATGTGCGTCGGCTCACCGGCTGCATTGCCGCCATGAGTCGGTTCATCTCCAAGTCCGCCGAGCGTGCCCTTCCTTTCTTCAAAATCTTGAAGAAGGCAGGCCCAATAGAGTGGACACTAGAAGCCGAGGCAGCACTACAGGATCAGAAGAAGTAGCCTTCCTGCACGCCGATACTGGTTGCGCCTAAACCACAAGAGCCGTTGCTGCTGTATCTGGCGGCGATGAATCAAGTGGTCAGCGCCGCACTGGTGGCACAGAGGGAGGTTGACGAGGGGGCGGCAGTGGCGGCAGAACCAGCGGATGGCCAGCCAAAGATTCCTCCGACAGGGCCTGGTGCCGGTAAGGCGCGGCCCCCGGCGGAGTCCGGTGCCACCAAGGCAATGCTCGCGCAGTCAAGTGAAGTGGTTCCAAAGAAGAAGATGATGCAGCACCCGGTTTACTTTGTCAGCTCCCTCTTGCAGGGGGGCTAGGTCGAGGTATTCCGGCATGCAGAAATTGCTCTTCAGCCTCCTTATGGCCTCGAGGAAGCCGCGTCACTACTTCTAGGCCCACGAGATCACTGTCGTCACCCGCCTCCCGTTGCAACGGATACTGCATAACCCGAACGCAACCAGAAGGATTGTGGAATGGGCCTTGGAGCTGTCAAGTTTCGGTTTAAAGTTTGAAAGTACCTTGACAATTCAGAGCAGAGTCTTGGCGGAATTCATTGCAGAATGGACCTCGACGCCTGACGGAGAAATCCAGGAGACCACTCTCCCCGGCAAGGAAGTAGATCGCGACTGGATCATGTACTTTGATGGGGCTTTCTCGCTGCAAGGCGCCGGTGCCGGTGTGCTACTCGTCGCACCCACCGAAGAACACCTCAAGTACGTGATCCAGATGCACTGCCCCAGGGAGATGTCCACCAACAACACTGCTGAGTACGAGGGATTGCTTGCTGATCTCAGGATCGCGACAGACCTCGGGGTTAAGAAGCTCATCGTCAGGGGCGACTCACAGCTCGTTGTCAGGCAGGTCAACAAGGATTATCAGAGCCCATTGATGGAAGCCTACGTAGATGAGGTGAGGAAGCTGGAGGAACGCTTTGACGGTATCCAGGCAAAGCACGTCCCCCGAGCAGAGAACGACATTGCCGATTACCTGTCAAAGCGTGCCGCATTCAAGCTACCTGTGGAACCAGGTACCTTTTTGCTCCGGTTAACTCAACCATCTGTCGAACCATCAGCGGGACAGAACAAGCGAAGGAAATCAGGTCTCGGCAAGTACTTTCCTACCGAGCCCCCTGGGGCCTCCGGCAAGGGTGCTGCCGCAGACGCTAAGCCTTCCCAAGAGAGAATGGCTCCAACAGGGCGTCAAGCCTTGGCCATAGAGACAGCCGCTCTCATGGCGAAAGAAATGCCTTTGGTCCTTGTCGTCGAGCCCCAGGCTCCAGCATGGGCGCAGCCTACCGTCCACTTCCTCCAAACAGGGGAGCTTCCTGAGGAGTAGGAATAAGCAGAGAAAGTAGCCCGTCGGTCCGCCCTGTACCAGTTCGTCGATGACGTCCTGTACCGGAGGCGCTGTGAAACTCATGTGCATTCCCTGGGAGGAAGGACTGGAGCCTTCGGCGGAGATACACGGAGGCATATGTGGCTCCCACATAGGGTCAAGGGCCCTTGCCGGGAAGGCGTTCCGGCAAGGTTTCTTCTGGCCCATCGCCCTCCAGGATGCAATGACCCTAGTAACCAAGTGTGAAGCGTGCCAGTTCCATTCAAATAAGCTTCATCAGCTGGCTCAAGCCCTTCAAACAATCCCTCTCTCCTGGCCATTCTTGGTCTGGGGGCTCGATATACTGAGCCCTTTCCCCCGCACTGTCGGGGGCTTTGAGTACTTGTATGTTCCAATCGACAAGTTCACAAAGTGGCCGGAAGTGGAAGCGGTGAGGAAGGTGACTGCTCAGTCAGCTGTCAAGTTCTTCAAAGGACTGGTCTGCCGTTTTGGTGTGCCAAATAGAGTCATCACCGACAACGGCACGCAGTTCACAAGCCACAACTTCATGCAGTACATCCAAGACCTCGGCAGCAAGGTCTGTTTTGCTTCCGTGGCACATCCACGGAGCAACGGCCAAGAGGAGAGAGCAAATGCTGAAGTGTTGCGAGGCTTGAGAATGAAGACCTTTGACAAGCTGCACAAGAGTGGAAGGCGCTGGATTGATGAGTTGCCGGCGATTCTTTGGTCGATCAGGACGACGCCAAATCGAGCCACCGGCCAGACACCTTTTGCCCTGGTATACGGGGCAGAAGCAGTTCTCCCCATGGAACTCATATACGAGTCACCTCGAGTACTCGCTTATGATGAGCTTGATCAAGAGCCGTTGTGCCAAGATGACGCGACACTCCTTGAGGAAGATCGTCTTCGGGCGGCTGTGAGAGCGGCACGCTACCAGCAAGCCTTGCGCCGCTATCATAGCCGCAAGGTTCATGCCCGAAGCCTTGAGGAAGGCGACCTTGTTCTTCGGCGCGTTCAGTCGGCCAAGAATTCCAACAAGTTGACGCTGAAGTGGGAAGGCCCTTATTGGGTAATACGAGTCACCAGGCCTGGCGCAGTCTGCCTGGAGACCGAAGATGCCATCCCAGTGAGCAACTCCTGGAACATCGAGCATCTTCGCAAGTTTTACCCATAAGGCGCGGCTTGCTGGGCCTCCCGGCAAGCCACCTTTTGTACAAGCTTTGCCGACGAGGCATGTGACCCTTTGTACAAAGCCAGGCGCAGACCCTGAGCGAGAATAAATGAAGCGCTCCCACCCTAAGTTATAGCATGCATGCTAGGTCGAGTCTCTTCCTTGGTTAGGGTTGATAGTGCTTAGCGGCGACTAACCCCTAGCCTAGAGGTTGAGTGCGCGTCTGTCTGTTCCTTTTCTGTCCTCTTTTGGTTCACAGAGCACATGAGCACTTTTGCTGAGCTACTCGGAAAGAAGGAAACAGACCGGCGTCCCGACCCCGGCAAGCCAGAGTTGCCGGGGGCTACAAGCACAAGGATCCAAATGCGGCAAGATGAGATTGCCAAGGGCTGCGGGTCCAGATGAGTCTTTTATCCTCTGTCATGCATTTCGGAACCGGACTGGGGCATGTGAAAACTCGCTTTTATCTCTAGGCTGCCATGCTCCCCTTTTATCCTATACCTAGGGATTATTTCCTTGGTCCGGATTTGGTTGTAGCCGCGGCGGCAAGGAGGTGGGATGAGGAGCCTAAAGCCCACTTCATCCCTGCCTCCGCCAAGAGCGCGAGAACGGTCGAGTGGAGTGGGGGGGGGGCGGCAAGGCCTGTTGCCGGGCGAAAAATGTTTATCTTAAAACAAGAACAAGGATTCGCTCCCTGTCGCAAGATTTACCCGCGAACGAAAACCCGGAAAGCATCCCTTTTTCATTAAAAACATCACATACAGGTACAGTCTGTGCCAGATGAAAAACATGAGCAAGGGGATTACAAGTTTCAAAATTAACAAAGGCCCGCAGGCTTACAAACTAAAAAAAGATAAAGATGCCCGTAATCCCTTTCTTGTCCCTCTCCTCAGGAGGCAGGTCAAGGAGGCGAAAGGGCAAAAGGGGCGCCTAGGCGAGCTACGAGCAGCAGAAAGCACCAAGAGAACATCTCGGTGGCCACCCACAGGCGGGCCGGTGATGACAGTGTCGGGAAAGGAGCTAGAAGACGAGGCGGCAGGAACGGCAATACGCGACGAAGGCGTCGGTGCCTGCGTACTCCGAGTTAACGGTCTTGCCGCCCGCCCTCTTCCTCTTCCGCAGCCTCCCGACGCCAGCCGCCCAAGGAGACAGCCCCGCAAGGTTCAAGTAGCTGGCCCTGCCCCGGCCAACTTTTGCCGGAGGAGCGGCCAGGTGCAGATGCTGCTCCTGCCGCACCCGCCCAGGCGCGGGGCATCCGACGCCTAGTCGGACTCGTCCCCGCTGTCCGCCCCGCTGACCTCCTCGTCGCTCTCCTCGAGGACGAGCTCCCATCGTCAGAATCTCCATCAGAGGAGCTCTCCACGCAACATTTTAGATGAGTTCCAAGATCTCCAAAGACCTTGACGAAGAGCAGGCCGTCCTCCATTAACTTGAAGTAGAGGACGAGCCCCGCCGTCAAGCTGTGGATGCGGGCGAATGTCTTCCATCCACAGCAGAGATACATGACTCGAGGAGCCGGGAAGTCGACGTCGACCCGCGTGCCCCCGTTCCCGCAGCCCCTCATGTGCAACCTGAGGGTTTGGGGCGGGGCACACTCCATCACCAGAGCGAACGGAGTGGGGAGACGAAGACGACGACGCGGGGGCCGACGGATCCTGATGAAGAACTCGCAAGGCTGGTCTTCAACGCGGCCCTCCATCGGGAAGGGCATCATTGGCAGGGGCGGGGCTCGGCGCGCCGCCCCGTCCTCCTCTTCCCCGAGCGCTACGGCCTTTAACTCGGCCTCGCCCACGGCCTCACCCCTCCACCTTCCCTTCACGGTCGGTTCCGCCACCACGGGTTCAGGAGGGGGAGGGACGCGCTGTAGAGCGGCGACCCTCGCCGCCACCGTCGAAGGGCCAGGATTGCCTTTCTCCATGGCAGGTGAGAGGAAAGAGCAGAAGCAGAGAGGAGATGGAAGATGGAAGAATGCGAGGTGCCGTTTCCCCCTTCCTCCTCTTTATAAAGGAACGGGGTTGAGGCTCGGCCGCCCCGCTCGGCCAATCCAGACACCAGAGGCGCGGGGAATCAGGACCGACCCGCCGCCCAACCAGCGGCGGCCCGGTTTCTCGCCTCCACCGTTTGCCACCACAAGGACGCGTGGCAGACGTGCAAAACTGAAGGGACGGGTGAGGTGACCTCTTCACTCCCCGTGGTCGCGGGGAATGGACGCCTTGAAGACCATGCCCCGACCCCGCTCAGTAAATGAACCGCGCCTCCACGCCTCCCTATTTTTATGGGGAAGATGCGAGCCGCCTCTTTACTGCGACGTGACGCATGCGTGCGGAAACTGTCCCACGCATGCCGCCCACGTCACGGACACCCCCCACACCGCGCCACATGCGTGGGTCGTGGGAGGCCAAGCGCGCGAAGAAACTTACCACGCTGAAAACCACCCCACCTGCCCGCACACCGTTTTGGGCCTGGCGCAACAACGTGTTGCGCTTATGTGTGGCCCAGGCCCGGGGCTCCTGTCGGTGTACAAAAATAGGGGTGCATCTTTGTACCCCTTTTCCTATGCACGGGCAGTTAGAGCCGCGCCCACGGCCACACCAAGCAGAACAAGGGAGGTGAGCCAAGGTAAGATCGAAGCCCAAGACAATCAAAGCAACGCCAAGGACAAGACCACAAAGAGCAGAGGGACGAAGCAGGTTCCCCCGGCAAGACCCTTGCCGGGTGGCCTCAGCGGCCCCGGCAAGACTCTTGCCGGGACAGCTCGCCCCACGCCAACAGGGCGAGCCTCCCTTGAGCCCACGGCCCGTAGTGCCGTCATCAGCATAGGGCCAGGGCTCGGAAAGGCACCCCTGTGGCGGCATACGGATCTTTGTGAAGACATATTCAGGATCAGATTAGAAGACGACGATCATCGGCAGGATCCCTACCAATGAAGGCCAGCAGACCCCCGGCAAGATCCTTGCCGGGGACGACAACACGCCATGGCGAGACCCCTTGCCGGGCCATCCGGCAAGGGCCTCGCAAAAGACGCCGGCAAGGCCACCGCCAAGTCCACGTCAACCAAGCTCCCGGCGCCGTTCACATGCAGCTGCCAACCAGCTGGGCAGGCACTTGCGTGGCAACATGCTGCTCCCAGGCCAACTCATCAAGTGCTTACGTGGTGGCATGCAGATCTTCGTGAAGGCTCCACCACCACGCCAACTCAGCTGCCTGCCTGCCTACATGGCACCGCATGCATCCCTGGCCGAGGCGCGTGTCGAAGCAAGGAGAAGCGGCGATGGATGGGATGGGCCTCTCCCCCGTCCCCGATAAAGCAAGAGGACACCTAAGCGGTGCATTAAATGCACCTTGTCCTATAATACGAGGGATAACCTCGTGCCACTATAGACTTTTCCACCTCCTGTGTTCCATTGTGGCAACCCCTTTTTCCTATAAAAGGAGGCTCGGGGCGACAAGGAGAGGGATTCAGCTCTTTGGAACCACACGCTGACCACAGCTAGTTCGAGAGCTCAAGAACTCTCAGAAATACACCCACCAAAGCAGGACTAGGGTTTTATGCGTCCTTCCGGCCTGAACCTGGGTAAACGATCCTCGTGTTGTCTACTAGCCCCGCTCTCCTCGCAACCCTGCGCCCCGGCAACCGTAGTAGGGATTCTTGTGATCCCATAGGTGTTGTTTCACACCGACATCGAGGACCCCTTAGTCCAGGACTCCCTCAGTAGCCCCTGAACCTGGCTTCAATGACGAGGAGTTCGGCGCGTAGATTGTCTTCGGCATTGCAAGGTGGGTTCCTTTTATCCGAACTTCAAGATAGTCTTCGGATGCGACGATAGTATCTGGACCTGTCATACACCATACATAACCGTAGAGAGAATATATATTTTCACAAGAGTCTAATCCGTTGACAGCTTTTACAATAATGACATCACGTCTGTCTGGTCATAATTTCAGACCATTTTTCGTCTGCTGCCCCACGTTTTGAGACGCGGTTGCCATTGGCATGTTTTGTCGAAGTAGAGATCATGCCCCTTATTACGGGATTCTCATCAATACGGGCGTGGGCGGCCCAACCGTGCCATTAGCATGGCCCTTGGGAATAGGTGAGCTTGAGGCGAGTGGGGAGATGCTTGATATTCACAGCCTTTATAAGGGGATACGGATTCCCTTTCCTTCACCCACACCTCAGCTCCTCCTTAGTCCTTCCGTCCTTGAGCTCCAGCGCCCGAGCTTCTAGTTTTTCCCTCAACTGAGAAAGCACTCCAAAAAATGTCCGGATCCGGAGCTCGGGGTAAGTGGATGGCCTCCTCCATCAGGAAGAAGGATATCAAGGTGCTCCGGGAGGCCGGATATCTGGCCAAGGAGATCGCTCACCGACTCCCGGATAAGGGACAGATCGTCCCTACTCCAGATCCCGCCGAGAGGGTTGTGTTTATCACACACTTCGTCCGCAGGTTGGGCTTCCCTCTCCACCCCTTCGTCCGCGGACTGATGTTTTACTACGGGCTAGACTTTCATGACCTAGCCCCCAACGTGATCCTTAATATCACGGCATTCATTGTCGTGTGCGGGGCCTTCCTCCGCATCCCACCTCATTTCGGCCTATGGTTGAAGATCTTCAACGTGAAGCCGAAGGTGGTGAGCGGTTAACAAGCAGAGTGCGGAGGTGCCATGGTGGGCAAGATGCCCAACGTTACCTGGCCCGAAGGCTCGTTCACGGAGACGGTAAACGGGTGGCAATCAGGGTGGTTCTATATCCCCGAGCCACGTGACGCCAACTAGGTGGCGGCCCCCAAATTCAGATCTGGATTCCCGATGCGGCTCACCTCCTGGCAAGAGAGGGGCCTGACCTGGGATCCCTCGGACGAGCTGTCTGGGCTCCAGACATGTGTCCAAAACATGATGGATAGGAAGATCAAACTTGTCAACGTGGTCCAGGTCATGCTCATTCGTTGGGTCCTTCCGTGCCAACGCCGGACTTGCTATCTGTGGGAGTACGATTCGGCCAAGCACCAGATGCTACTAGAGCTCTTCGGCATGACGCACGAAGAAATCTGGAAGGTGCTCTTCAAGGCCGGCGAGATGCCACCGCCCACGACCGAAGATCGCGGGCTTAGCTTAAAACGCCAGGCTAACCCGGTGAGTTCTTTTAATGTTTTCAAGGCGTACCCTTTACTAGCATATTTTGATAAAAAGCCTAAGCTTTTCTACCCATGTTTTCAGGCCTGGGTCAAGATAGTGGAGGGGATTAACAGTCCGGCTCCGCTGCCCGAAGACCAAGAATTCCCGTTATTGACGAAAATGCTTTTACCAGCACCTTATGAGGTGCCAGAGAAGATGACCAAGAAAGCGGCCAAAGGGGCCTAGAAGGGCTCTCACCGAAAAGGCGTTTCAGATGTGATGTCCAACGATGAAACTTCTTCTTCGTCTGCCGACGACGACAACGAAGAGGAAGAAGAAAGCGACTCCCGACCTAAAGTGGGGAGGAAGAAAAGAGCGGCCCCCGCAGATCCAGAGGCGAAAGCGCCTAAGAGGGTTAAGGGTTCCCACGCGGACAACTCCGTGTGGGATGTTGACAGCAGTCCGGAGCGACCTCGCCGGACCAAGCCTCCAGCCGACTCGTAAGTACCAGGATCCGAAAATGTCTAGCCTTCCCGATTTGTAATATTGATACACTTTAAACCTTGCTATTGCAGTCCAGCATGCGATGGCTCCCTGCGATCCTCGTCAGAGGGATCGCTAGACTCGAAGGAGATGGCTAGCATGTCTCCGCCACCAGCTCATTCCGTCTCTCCCAAGGGTGACGACGAGGTGGTGTCGCAAGAGACCTTCCCTGACCGGGGGGTGGGGGGGCTTCAGGAGATCGTCAGGGTGGTGCCCCGGGATGATTCCTCAATTGATGGATGCATGGGGGAAAAAGCCCCTGTGGGGACTGGCGACGGGGGCCAGGTTCCCTTTGGACCTGTGACGGATACCATTCTGGAGACCTATAAGGCTCCGGAGTCCAACGAACGACATGCCCCGAAAGGAGGGAATGTGCCTGTTCCACCGGTGACCTCTATCCAACTAGAGGCACCAGATAACCTGCTAGAGGCGCTACGAGGCGCCTCTATTGTGAATGCACACCGCGCCCTTATGGGCACGATAATAGCGAAGGTCTAGTTCATGAAAAGCAGACTGACCGAAGCCTGCACTAGCCTTCTATCAGGCTTTGAGGTAAGTAATGCATTTGTAGGAAGAATATCATAGTATAACAGTAGCCCCTGATGCTCCATTTGGTGTTCAAAAAGAAAAAGCCGAATAGAGGATCGAAAAGAAATATCGCTGGAGTCTAACATAAGTTGTCTTTATGAATAAGCAGGTGTCGCTGCAGGTTGCTGCTACGCCTTGAGCTTGCGTTGGTTTTCCCCGAAGAGGAAGGGATGATGCGGCAGAGTAGCGTAAGTATTTCCCTCAGTTTTTGAGAACCAAGGTATCAATCCAGTAGGAGGCCACGCTCAAGTCCCTCGTACCTGCACAAAACGATAGCTACTTGCAACCAACGCGATTAGGGGTTGTCAATCCCTTCACGGTCACTTACGAGAGTGAGATTTGATAGATATAATATTTTTTGGTATTTTTGGTATAAAGATGCAAAGTAAAAAGTAAAGGCAAAGTAAAAACCAAAGCAAGATTAAAGTAATGGAGATTGATATGATGAGAATAGACCTGGGGGCCATAGGTTTCACTAGTGGCTTCTCTCAAGAGCAGAAGTATTCTACGGTGGGTGAACAAATTACTGCTGAGCAATTGACAGAATTGAGCATAGTTATGAGAATATCTAGGCATGATCATGTATATAGGCATCACGTCCGTGACAAGTACATCGAAACGATTCTGTATCTACTACTATTACTCCACTCATCGACCGCTATCCAGCATGCATCTAGAGTATTAAGTTAAAAACAGAGTAACACCTTAAGCAAGATGACATGATGTAGAGAGATAAATTCATGCAATATGAAATAAACCCCATCTTGTTATCCTCAATGGCAACGATAGAATACATGCCTTGCTACCCCTTCTGTCACTGGGAAAGGACACCGCAAGATCGAACCCAAAGCTAAGCACTTCTCCCATGGCAAGAACTACCAATCTAGTTGGACAAACCAAATAGATAATTCGAAGAGACTTGCAAAGATAACCAATCATACATAAAAGAATTCAGAGAAGATTCAAATATTATTCATAGATAGACTTGATCATAAACCCACAATTCATCGGTCTCAACAAACACACCGCAAAAGAAGGTTACGTCGAATAGATCTCCACAAGAGAGGGGGAGAACTTTGTATTGAGATTCAAAGAGAGAGAAGAAGACATCTAGCTACTAACTATGGACCCGAAGGTCTGAGGTAAACTACTCATACTTCATCGGAGGGGCTAGGATGATGTAGAAGCCCTCCGTGATGATGGCCCTCTTCCGGCAGAGCTCCGGAACAGGCCCCAAGATGGGATCTCGTGGATACAGAAAGTTGCGGCGGTGGAATTAGGTTTTTGGCTCATGTTCTGATCGTTTGGGGGTACGTGTGTATATATAGGAGGAAGGAGTACGTCGGTGGAGCACTAAGGGGCCCACGAGGCAGGGGGCGCGCCCTAGGGGGGGCCCACCCTCGTGACCACTTCTTTTGTTCCTTGGAGCAGGGTCCAAGTCTCCTGGATCACGTTCGGTGAGAAATCACGTTCCCGAAGATTTTATTCCGTTTGGACTCCGTTTGATATTCCGTTTCTTCGAAACACTGAAATAGGCAAAAACAGCAATTCTGGGTTGGGCCTCCGGTTAATAGGTTAGTCCCAAAAATAATATAAAAGTGGAAAATAAAGCCCAATATAGTCCAAAATAGTAGATAATATAGCATGGACCACTCAAAAATTATAGATACGTTGGAGACGTATCAGGCATCCCCAAGGTTAATTCCTGCTCGTCCTTGAGTAGGTAAATGATAAAAAGAGAATTTTTGATGCGGAGTGCTACTTGGCATAAGTTCAATGCAAATCTTCTTAATTGTGGTATGAATATTCAGATTAGAAAGATTCAAGACAAAAGTTTATATTGACATAAGAATAATAATACTTCAAGCATACTAACAAAGCAATTATGTCTTCTCAAAATAACATGGCCAAAAAAAGTTATCCCTACAAAATCATATAGTCTGGCTATGCTCTATCTTCACCACACAAAATATTTAAATCACGCACACCCCCGATGACAAGCCAAGCAATTGTTTCATACTCTAACTTTTTCAAAACTTTTTTCAATCTTCACGCAATACATGAGCGTGAGCCATGGATATAGCACTATAGGTAATAGAATGGTGGTTGTGGAGAAGGCAAAAAGGAGAAGATAGTCTCACATCAACTAGGCGTATCAACGGGCTATGGAGATGCCCATCAATAGATATCAATGTGAGTGAGTAGGGATTGCCATGCAACAGATGCACTAGAGCTATAAGTATATGAAACCTCAAAAAGAAACTAACTGGGTGTGCATCCAACTTGCTTGCTCATGAAGACCTAGGTCAATTTGAGGAAGCCCATCATTGGAATATACAAGCCAAGTTCTATAATGAAAAATCCCCACTAGTATATGAAAGTGATAATATGAGACTCTCTATATGAAGAACATGGTGCTACTTTGAAGCACAATATATGAGACTCGCTATATCATGGTGCTACTTTGAAGCACAAGTGTGGAAAAAAAGATAGTACCATTGCCCCTTTTTTGGGCCTTTTTTTTCTTTGACCTTTCTTTTTTTATTTGGGACAATGCTCTATTGAATGATGATCATCACACTTTTATTTTTCTTACAACTCAATACTTAGAACAAAATATGACTCTATGTGAATGCATCCGGTAGTGTACCGGGATATGCAATATGACAATGATGGAATATGTCATGATAAACGGAATGGTGGAAAGTTGCATGGCAATATATCTCGGAATGGCTATGGAAATGCCATAATAGGTAGGTATGGTGGCTGTTTTGAGGAAGGTATATGGTAGGTGTATGATACCGGTGAAAAGTGCGCGGTATTAGAGAGGCTAGCAAAGGTGGAAGGGTGAGAGTGCGTATGATCCATGGACTCAACATTAGTCATAAAGAACTCATATACTTATTGCAAAAATCTAGAAGTTATCAAAGCAAAGTATTACGCGCATGCTCCTAGGGGGATATATTGGTAGAAAAAGACCATCGCTCCTCCCCGACCGCCACTCATAAGGAAGACAATCAATAAATAAATCATGCTCCGACTTCATCACATAACGGTTCACCATACGTGCATGCTATGGGAATCACAAACTTTTAACACAAGTATTCTTTAAATTCACAACTACTCAACTAGCATGACTTTAATATTATCACCTCCATATCTCAAAACAATTATCATGTTTCAATCTTTTCTTAGTATTCAACACACTCAAAAGAAAGTTTCACAAATCTTGAATACCAAGCGTATTATTATTAAGCAAATTACCATGCTATTAAGAGACTCTGAAAATAATTTAAGTGAAGCATGAGAGATCAATAGTTTCTTTAAAACAAATCCACCACTGTGCTCTAAAATATCTAAGTCAAGTACATAGAGCGAAATTATAACGCTCAAAAGATATAAGTGAAGCACATAGAGCAAACCTACTTAGCTCAAAAGATATAAGTGAAGCACAAAGAGCAAAACTACTTAGCTCAAAAGATATAAGTGAAGCACATAGAGTATTCTATCAAATTTTAATTCATGTATGGCTCTCTCAAAAGGTGTGTACAGCAAGGATGATTGTGGCATACTAATACACAAAGACACAAATAATACAAGACGCTCCAAGCAAAACACATATCATGTTGGTGAATAAAAATATAGCTCCAAGTAAATTACCGATGGAAGTGGACGAAAGAGGGAATGCCTTCCGGGGCATCCCCAAGCTTTGACTTTTTGGTGTCCTTGAATTATCTTGGGGGTGCCATGGGCATTCCCAAGCTTAGGTTCTTGCCACTCCTTTTTCCATAATCCATCAAAAGAATTCACCCAAAACTTGAAAACTTCACAACACAAAACTTAAAGTAGAAAACTCGTGAGCTCCGTTAGCGAAAGAAAACAAAAGACCACTTCAGGGTACTGTAATGAACTCATTCTTTATTTACATTGGTTTTAAACCTACTGTATTCCAAATTCTCTATCGATTATAAACTATTTTACTAGCCATAGATTCATCAAAATAAGCAAACAACACACGAAAAACAGAATCTGTCAAAAACAGAACAGTCTGTAGTAATCTGTAGCTAGCGCAAGATCTGGAACCCCAAAAATTCTAAAATAAATTTCTGGACGTGAGAAATTTATATATTAATCATCTGCAAAAAGAATTAACTAAATATCACTCTTCAAATAAAAATGACAGCAGTTCTCGTGAGTGCTAAAGTTTCTGTTTTTTACAGCAAGTTCAACAAGACTTTCCCCAAGTCTTCCCAGCGGTTCTACTTGGCACAAATACTAATTAAACACAAAAAACACAACCAAAACACAGGCTAAATAATTTATTTATTATTAAACAGGAGCAAAAAGCAAGGAATAAAAATAAAATTGGGTTGCCTCCCAACAAGCGCCATCGTTTAACGCCCCTAGCTAGGCATAAAAGCGAGGATAGATCTATGTATTGCCATCTTTGGTAGGCAATTCTTCGATGAGGCATCTATTTCCCTTAGAAATTACCATGCTATTAAGAGACTCTCAAAATCATTTAAGTTAATCATGAGAGATCAATAGTTTCTTTAAAACAAATCCACCACCGTGCTCTAAAAGATCTAAGTGAAGCACATAGAGCAAAATTATAACGCTCAAAATATATAAGTGAAGCACATAGAGTATTCTATCAAATTTTAATTCATGTATGGCTCTCTCAAAAGGTGTGTACAGCAAGGATGATTGTGTCACGCTAAGACACAAAGACACAAATAATACAAGACGCTCCAAGCAAAACACATATCATGTTGGTGAATAAAAATATAGCTCCAAGTAAATTACCGATGGAAGTGGACGAAAGAGGGGATGCCTTCCGGGGCATCCCCAAGCTTTGACTTTTTGGTGTCCTTGGATTATCTTGGGGGTGCCATGGGCATCCCCAAGCTTAGGCTCTTGCCACTCCTTGTTCCATGATCCATCAAAAGAATTCACCCAAAACTTGAAAACTTCACAACACAAAACTCAAAATAGAAAACTCGTGAGCTCCGTTAGCGAAAGAAAACAAAAGACCACTTAAAGGTACTGTAATGAACTCATTATTTATTTATATTGGTGTTAAACCTACTGTATTCCAACTTCTCTATGGATTATAAACTATTTCACTAGCCATAGATTCATCAAAATAAGCAAACAACACACGAAAAACAGAATCTGTCAAAAACAGAACAGTCTGTAGTAATCTGTAGCTAGCGCAAGATCTGGAACCCCAACAATTATAAAATAAATTGCTGGACGTGAGGAATTTATCTATTAATCATCTTCAAAAATAATTAACTAAATACAACTCTTAAAATAAAAATGACAGCAGTTCTCGTGAGCGCTAAAGTTTCTGTTTTTTACAGCAAGTTCAACAAGACTTTCCCCAAGTCTTCCCAACGGTTCTACTTGGCACAAACACTAATTTAAACACAAAAAACACAAACAAAACAGAGTCTAGATAATTTATTTATTACTAAACAGGATCAAAAATCAAGGAATAAAAATAAAATTGGGTTGCCTCCCAACAAGCGCTATCGTTTAACGCCCCTAGCTAGACATAAAAGCGAGGATAGATCTAGGTATTGCCATCTTTGGTAGGCAATCCATAAGTGGCTCTCATGATAGTTTCATATGGCAATTTTATTTTCTTTCTAGGAAAGTGTTCGATGCCCTTTTTTAATGGAAATTGAAATCTAATATTCCCTTCTTCATATCAATAATCGCACCAACCGTTGTAAGGAAAGGTCTACCAAGAATAATAGGGCAAGAAGGATTGCAATCTATATCAAGAACAATGAAATATACGGGCACATAATTCCTATTTGCAACAATAATAACATCATTAATCCTTCCCATAGGTTTCTTAACAGTGGAATCCGCAAGATGCAAGTTTAGAGAGCAATCATCAAAATCGTGGAAATCTAGTAAATCACACAAAGTCTTGGGAATAGTAGAGAAACTAGCACCCAAATCACACAAAGAATAAAACTCATGATCTTTAATTTTAATTTTAATAGTTGGTTCCCACTCAACATAGAGTTTTCTAGGGATAGAAACTTTCAACTCAAGTTTTTCTTCATAAGATTGCATCAAGGCATCAACAATATGTTCGGTGAAGGCTTTATTTTGACTATAAGCATGTGGAGAATTTAGCACGGATTGCAACGAGGAAATACAATCATTTAAAGAGCAACTTTCATAATTAAATTCCTTGAAATCCAATATAATGGGTTTAGCAACATCAAGATTTTTATTTCTTTCAATCCCACTTTCATCAATTTCATCATTAAGATCTAAATACTCCAAATTTTTAGAACGCCTTCTAGGTAAAGGAAAATCATATTCAGTTTCATCAAGATTCATATTGCAAAACAAAGATTTAATAGGGGACACATCAATAACTTTTAGATCTTCATCTTGATTTTCATAGGAATTGGAAGAACATGCTTTAATAAAGGCATCTTTGGAAGCACGCATCCTAGCGGTTCTTTCCTTGCACTCATCAATGGAAATTCTCATGGCTTTGAGAGACTCATTGATATCATGCTTAGGAGGAATAGATCTAAGCTTTAAAGAATCAACCTCAAGAGAAATTATAACAACGTTTCTAGCCAAATCATCAACTTTAAGCAATTTCTCTTCAAGCAAAGCATTAAAATTCTTTTATGAATTCATAAACTCTTGAACACTATTCTCAAATTCAGAGGGCATCTTATTATAATTTCCATAAGAGTTGTTGTAGGAATTCCCATAATTATTAGAAGGATTACTAGGATATGGCCTAGGATTAAAATTCCCTCTATAAGCGTTGTTACCAAAATTATTCCTACCAACAAAATTCACATCCATAGATTCATTGTTATTCTCAATCAAAGTAGACAAAGGCATATCATTAGGATCAGAAGACACTCTTAGTAGCAAATAATTTCATAAGTTCATCCATCTTTCCACTCAACACATTGATTTCTTCTATCGCATGCACCTTTTTATTAGAAGATCTTTCAGTATGCCATTGAGAATAATTAACCATAATATTATCTAGGAGTTTAGTAGCATCTCCTAAAGTGATTTCCATAAAAGTGCCTCCTGCGGCCGAATCTAAAAGATTTCTAGAAGCAAAATTCAATCCGGCATAAAAATTTTGTATGATCATCCACAAATTCAAACCATGAGTAGGGCAATTACTTATCATTAATTTCATTCTCTCCCAAGCTTGTGCAACATGTTCATGATCAAGTTGTTTAAAGTTCATAATATCGTTTCTAAGAGAGATGATCTTAGCGGGAGGAAAATACTTAGAGATAAAAGCATCTTTGCAGTTGTTCCATGAATCAATACTATTCTTAGGCAAAGACAAAAACCAAGCTTTAGCACGATCTCTAAGAAAAAAAGGAAATAGCTTCATTTTAACGACATCATTGTCGACATCTTTTTTCTTTTGCATATCACATAAATCAACGAAGCTATTCAGATGAGTAGCGACATCTTCACTAGGAAGGCCGGCGAATTGATCTTTCATAACAAGATTCAACAAAGCAATATTAATTTCACAAGATTCAGCATCGGTAAGAGGAGCAATCAGAGTGCTAAGGAAATGATTATTATTGGTATTGGTGAAGTCACACAATTTGGTAGTATTTTGAGCCATCGCGACAAACAAGCAATCTAACACACGAGCAAACAAAAAGGCAAGCGGGCAAAAGAAGGCAAATAGAGAGGGAGGATTGAGAGAGAGAGGGCGAATAAAACGGCAAGGGTGAATTGGGGGGAGAGGAAAACGAGAGGCAAATGACAAATAATGTAATGCGAGAGATAGGGATTGTGATGGGTACTTGGTATGTTGACTTTTTGTGTAGACTCCCCGACAATGACGCCAGAAATGGCTCGTTGTCGGGAGTCAAATCTTGACTTGTGCGAACCTCCCCGGCAACGGCACCAGAAATCCTTCTTGCTATGTCTTGAGCTTGCGTTGTTTTTCCCCGAAGAGGAAGGGATGATGCAGCAGAGTAGCGTAAGTATTTCCCTCAGTTTTTGAGAACCAAGGTATCAATCTAGTAGGAGGCCACGCTCAAGTCCCTCGTACCTGCACAAAACGATAACTACTCGCAACCAACGCGATTAGGGGTTGTCAATCCCTTCACGGTCACTTACGAGAGTGAGATCTGATAGATATAATATTTTTTGGTATTTTTGGTATAAAGATGCAAAGTAAAAAGTAAAGGCAAAGTAAAAAGCAAAGCAAGATTAAAGTAATGGAGATTGATATGATGAGAATAGACCCGGGGGTCATAGGTTTCACTAGTGGCTTATCTCAAGAGCATAAGTATTCTATGATGGGTGAACAAATTACTGTTGAGCAATTGACAGAATTGAGCATAGTTATGAGAATATCTAGGCATGATCATGTATATAGGCATCACGTCCGTGACAAGTAGATCGAAACGATTCTGCATCTACTACTATTACTCCACTCATCAACCGCTATCCAGCATGCATCTAGAGTAATAAGTTAAAAACAGAGTAATGCCTTAAGCAAGATGACATGATGTAGAGATATAAATTCATGCAATATAAAATAAACCCCATCTTTCTATCCTCGATGGCAACGATACAATACGTGCCTTGCTGCCCCTTCTGTCACTGGTAAAGGACACCGCAAGATCGAACCCAAAGCTAAGCACTTCTCCCATGGAAAGAACTACCAATCTAGTTGGCCAAACCAAACGGATAATTTGAAGAGACTTGCAAAGATAACCAATCATACATAAAAGAATACAGAGAAGATTCAAATATTATTCATAGATAGACTTGATCATAAACCCACAATTCATCGGTCTCAACAAACACACCACAAAAAGAAGATTACATCGAATAGATCTCCACAAGAGAGGGGGAGAACTTTGTATTGAGATTCAAGGAGAGAGAAGAAGCCATCTAGCTACTAACTATGGACTCGAAGGTCTGAGGTAAACTACTCACACTTCATCGGAGGGGCTAGGATGATGTAGAAGCCCTCCGTGATGACGACCCTCTTCCGGCGCAGCTCCGGAATAGGCCCCAAGATGGGATCTCGTGGATACAGAAAGTTGTGGCGGTGGAATTAGGTTTTTGGCTCCTGTTCTGATCGTTTGGAGGTACGTGTGTATATATAGGAGGAAGGAGTACGTCGGTGGAGCACCGAGGGGCCCATGAGGTAGGGGGCGCGCCCTAGGGGGGGCTCCCCCCACCCTCGTGACCGCCTCTTTTGTTCCTTGGAGCAGGGTCCAAGTCTCCTGGATCACGTTCGGTGAGAAAATCACGTTCTCGAAGATTTTATTCCGTTTGGACTCCGTTTGATATTCCGTTTCTTCGAAACACTGAAATAGGCAAAAAACAGCAATTCTGGGCTGGGCCTACGGTTAATTGGTTAGTCCCAAAAATAATATAAAAGTGGAAAATAAAGCCCAATATAGTCCAAAACAGTAGATAATATAGCATGCAACAATCAAAAAATATAGATACGTTGGAGACGTATCAGTTGCCACCACTCATGCTGTAGAGGTCTGCGGACTGAAGCGGAAACTGGAGCGGGCCGAGGAAGAGGTCGGCCTCATAAAGAAGCAGCTAGAGGATAGCCAAGGTATGTGCTGACCTGCTGGTACCTTTTTAAGAAAAAATGAATAGTCTGTCCAGACTAAGTTGTCATGACCTTTACTAGGGGCTGCGACCAAGGTGGCAGCCCTCAAGAAGGCGTTGGCCGAGGCTGAGGACAAGGCGGCGAAGGAACATGCCACGCGCGAGAAGCACGAGGCCCAGGTCGGCGAGGCGCAGCGATAGCTCCAGGACGCGATCAAGAGATTTGAGTCCTTGGAGTGCGATTGTAAGCCACAAGAGTCCTAACTGGCGAAGGCCCGCCGGAGCACACAGGATGCACGAGCCGAAGCCCAGAACGCCCTCCAGGAAATTCAGACGGCCAAGGAGATTGCGGCGGGTAATTCTTTCACCATGCAAAGCAAGTATGTAAAAGAAACGTTTCATGTACTTATCCGAATTGGGTTTTCCAGGGGCGTTTGCGGATCTGCCGCGCAGTATGTCGGATGCTGCCGAGCATTACAGAGCAGAAGAAGGGATGTCTTCGGAGAAGCTATTCTGGTCCCAGTATCTTGGACCCGAACATCCGTTGCCCTTCATCGACCATCTGAAGCAGTTGGTCGAGCTGCACAAGTCGGTAGAGGTAGCCATGAAGGACCTGATAGTCCGGCTGTGGCCTGCCGAGCCTGTACCTAGCAGCTATTTCGGACTTGTTAAGCGGCTTGTAAATGCCTGTCCGCAGCTTGAAATCGTGAAGCGGTCGGTCTGCATTGAAGGTGCACGTATGGCCTTTGCCCGCGTCAAGACGCATTGGGCAAAGCTGGATGCCAAAAAGCTGATGACCGAGGTGCCGCCGATGGGCAAGGAGCATTGTCGACCCGAGCTCTATTTTGATGGCGTCCTGGAGGGGTCCCGCCTTGTGGCGGAACAATGTTCGAAGGATATCATTTTCCCATGAGAACATGTGTAATATCATGTCCTGTAATACGGAACAATGATGTTATGTATTATAATGCTTGTGATTTACATTTTACCTCCTGTGCGGCCATTTATGAAATTTGAGGGTTGACCAGTCGTCGGCTTCTGCCCCCATGTAGATAGTACGGGGGTGTTTGGGATAAATCTAAACACTCTTTACTCCACATTCTGGTCCTTAAAGGAGGTGTTTAGCGCAACGAACAAGGCAATCAGACTATGCGGCCTTTACCGCCCTCACTTAGCCATAGGAGTTTGACAATTGAAAAGGTTGGCGAAGCCCCTGGTATTCAGAAGGTCGAACTAGGGGCGTTATATACACCTAATCGGAGGGACCGATTCTTTGCATGAAGCAGAAAAAATCTCCAATGATTTGGAACCTCTCGAACAGCTGACTGGCTCTCGCCGCATCATGACAGTCACTTTTTGGCTTTCTCTACTGAGGTGCTCGTTCGGAAGAACCGGGACACAATCGTAGTAGTCCTCCCTTTACTACCCTAGCCGATATAGCGGAACGTAAGGTAGTAAGCACAGGAGCCGGGCAACCCAACTATTGACCAAAGACATGATTCGAAGCCGATGCATATAATGCTATAAGTTCAGTGTGCCAAACTATACTGAAAAAGTGTTCGGAGTTTTGTTGCCGTAGAACGGGGTGTAATGAAGCCCCTGGCGCAATAATACATACCATAGTGTACGCGTGTGATAAATAATATACACACAGGTGAGGAAACAAGAAAAATTGAGTAATAAGCTGACGCCACCATTTATTCACCATTGTGATGTAGTTAGTACGTCGAGGCGTACTTTGTGCGAGTAATGTGATAAGCAAGTAAAGCTATTTAACATGTCGCAATGAAGGGTGAGCTACGTGCAGGTATGTAAAACAAGTATGGCAAGCCTTTAATAGAGACCACTTGGGGATTCCCTTGCATGCTAGAGCTTCTTGCCTCCTTGGTGTGTTCTGCAAGCGGGTCGTCCATATATACCTCAAAAAGAGAAATGACCCTTGATAATAATAAAAAGAAAAAATAAAGGCGTGCGAATCCCAGGGTCGGTCAAGCCGCCCTGTGGATCGCGAGCGAGTTATGCCTCCGTCAGTGCCCATGAGGTTTTGAGTGCGTAATTATGTATGCGCGGCATGGATGCCCCTTTCTTTATCGGGGCTGGGATGGAGGCCGAATTTACTAATTCAGCTCTTGACGAACCGAGCTGCCCTTTTGCAGTGTAGTCCGGACCTTCTTGACGATGTCCAGGGGTTCGGCGGCCGAATTATGGTGCCGCTTGAGTAGGCCGCTCTGTACCTCTGCTGCTAGGGCTGCGGTATGCTCCTCTGTGCGGAGGGAACGTTTCGTGTTTCCATTTACTGTAATGATGCCACCTGGACCGGGCATCTTGAGCTTGAGATAAGCATAATGCGGCACCGCGTTGAATTTAGCGACCGCGGTTCGTCCGAGCAGTGTGTGGTAGCCGCTGCGAAAGGGGACGATATCGAAGATTAGCTCTTCGCTTCGGAAGTTATCCGGGGAACCGAAGACCACCTCTAGCGTGATCGAGCCCATACAATGGGCTTCTACACATGGTATAACTCCTTTAAAGGTAGTTATTGTGGGCTTGATTCACGAGGCATTAATGCCCATTTTGCGTACTGTATCCTGATAGAGCGGGTTGAGGCTGCTACCACCATCCATTAGGACTCATGTCATGTGAAATCCGTCAATGATTGGGTCGAGTACCAATGCGGCCGAGCCACCATGACGGATGCTAGTTGCATGATCACTACGATTGAAGGTGATCGGGAATGACGACCATGGGTTGAACTTTGGGGCGACTGGCTCTACCGCGTAAACGTCCCTAAGTGCGCGCTTGCGCTCCCCTTTGGGGATGTGTGTAGCGTATATCATGTTCACCGTCTTGAGTTGAGGTGGGAATTTCTTCTGCCCCCCAGTGTTCGGCTGCCGGGGCTCCTCGTCTTCATCCTCGCTCTGTGATTCCCCTTCCTTGTTTTCGCTATTTACCTTGCTGGCTTGCTTAAGGACCCGACAATCTCTGTTAGTATGGTTGGCCGGTTTGTCTGGGGTGCCATGTATCTGGTAGGGACGATCGAGTATGCAATCCAAGCTGGATGGTCCCCCACCGTTCCTTTTATAGGGCTTCTTTCGCTGCCGGATTTGGAGCCACTGAATCCGGCATGAACTGTGGTGTCATCGGTGTTATCGCCATTGCTTCGGCATTTGTGTTTGTTGCACCAGAGCTTGCTGGTGCTATTTTTGGCCTCGGAGGGGCCTACTTTGTTGGCTGTGTTTGTACTGCGAGCCAGCCAACTATCTTCTCCCGTGCAAAAGCGGGTCATAAGTGCCATGAGGGCTGCCATGGACCTTGGCTTTTCTTGGCCGAGGTGGCGGGCTAGCCATTCGTCACGGATGCTGTGTTTAAAGGCCGCTAGGGCTTCGGCATCCGGACAGTCAACGATCTGGTTCTTTCTGGTTAGGAACCTAGTCCAGAATTTTCTGGCTGATTCTCCGAGTTGTTGAACTATGTGGCTTAGGTCATCGGCATCGGGTGGCCGGACATATGTACCTTGGAAGTTGTCGAGGAAGGCTTCTTCTAAGTCCTCCCAGCTGCCAATGGAATTTTCAGGCAGGCTGTTCAGCCAGTGGCGAGCTGATCCTTTGAGATTTAGTGGGAGGTATTTGATAGCGTGGAGGTCATCTCCTCGGGCCATGTGGATGTGGAGAATAAAATCTTCAAACCACACTGCAGGGTCGGTTGTTCCGTCGTATGATTCAATATTGAAGGGCTTGAATCCCTCGGGGAATTCATGATCCAACACCTCATCTATGAAGCAGAGAGGGTGTGTGGCGCCTCTATATCGGGCCGTGTCACGACGCACCTTCTATGGAGTGCGTCTGCGGTTATCGGCCCGGGTGTGACTAGGTTTGTCACGCCCGAATAGGTAGCCGTCATCCCGAGATGGGAAGTGTCCTCACGATCCGTAGATTGATCTGGTGTGTTCTGCTCTGTTGTCCAGCTCCTGTCGAAGGTCGTATGTATGGTCCCGAGCTGTTCTGTCCCTGTTTTTACGAGGTAGTGGGGTGGGCTGTAACACCCCGGATGTAACTTTCCCAATTTGTACTCCAACTCTTGCCGTTTCCGGCGCTAAGTTATTTTATTTTCTCGGGTTCGGGTCTTTGTCTCCGGGTGTTGTTGTTGTCGTCATGCATCTCATATCATGTCATCATGTGCATTGCATTTGCACACGTGTTCATCTCATGCATTCGAGCATTTTCCCCGTTGTCCGTTTTGCATTCCGGCGCTTCGTTCTCCTCCGGCGGTCATTTCTACCTTTCTTTTGTGTGTGGGGATTAAACATTTCCGGTTTGTGCCGAGACTTGCCAAGCGGCCTTGGTTTACTATCGGTAGACCGCCTGTCAAGTTTCGTATCATTTGGAATTCGTTTGATACTCCAACGGTTAACCAAGGGACCGAAAAGGCCTCGTGTGTGTGTAAGCCCAACACCCTTCCAATTTGGCCCAAAACCCACCAAAAACCTCTCCATCATCTAGAACGTTCGATCACAATCGCGTGGCCGAAAACCGCACCTCATTTGGACACTCCTAGCTCCCTCTACCTCTATTTAAAGATCCCCCGAAAATCTCCTTCTCCTTCCCCCCCGAAAACCCTAGATCTCATAATCGCGCGCCGCCAGACAAAAATCCCACCGACGGACACGTCCGGGCCGACCCCGCCGCCGCCACGTGTCGCCTCCTCACTCGCCGCCGCCTCGCCCCACTTCGCCGGCCCGGGAGGCCCAGGGAGGGCCCCCGAG
>NC_041386.1:473504856-473521400 GCF_002162155.2 Triticum dicoccoides | reverse complement strand
GCCGCCGCCAACCGCCCGAGGGGCGCCGCCCTCGTTGCGCCGCCCGTCTCCAGCCGCCAACGCCGTCCGTCGCCTCCGGCCACCACGGTCATCGCCGGAGCGACACGCCGCAAACGCCCGACGTCTCCTCCGTGACCCCCTCGTCGCCCCCTCGCCGCCCGGCGACGGATCCGGCCACCCCGCCGCCGGATCTCGCCGCCCCGACCCGGATCCGGCCTTCTCCTCGCCGGCCCCGGCCACCACCTACTCGCCGGAGTGCGTGCGCCGCCGCCTCGGTTCGCGTGCCGTGAAACCCTAGATCCGGAGGTTCAATTTTCTTCTAAGTCCCCGAAATCCCAGATCCATGTGCTCCTGTTCGTCGTGCCGTAACTTTGCATCCGTAGCTCTGATTCATGCATATAGCATATAAAAATGTTCATCTCAGAGAGCAGATCATTTCATTCCATTGCATCATTTTCATTTGAGTGAATCTTGATGCCCGAAATGCTGTTAGAAGAGGGCTACTTGAGATAATTGTCAGATCTGCTACTCCATTTAGCTTTTTGTCATTTTTGCCATGATTATTGTGTGCATGATATGCCCCTGAGCTCTTATATTTTGGTAAGGGTTTTGTCATCTTTCGAGAGGTGCAACCCATGTATTTTTGTGATGTGTGTGGTGACTAGCACAAGCTTGCAAAGTGGTGCACTTGTTAATTCTGTTTTCAGGGACTTAGCATTTCCAGTAAGTCCTTGATCTGTTTATCTCATGATGCCATATGTTCATGTTGTTTCCTAGTGATCCGTGCCTCTTTTGAGGATGATCAGTAAGGATGTTTTGTTAATCTTGTAGTGCTCTATCCATCCATGTCTTTGTTTGCAATTATGGAGCAACCTAGATTGAGTCAATCAAGCTCTACTTTTGCTACTTTGTGAATCTGGGCAGATTGTCAACTTGTTTGCAATTTTGCCGATGATGTTGTAGTTGATCCGTGCATGCTATGTTATTGTCCTTGCCATGTCTAGCTTGCATTTTGTGTATTCTTGATAGATGCATGCTTAGTTTGTCATGACTTTCTCCGTAGTGAGTGCATCGAGCTCGTAAACATGCCTACTTGAGTTATGTTTCAGCATGTGTCAGTTTTCACTAAGTCTGAAAACTGATTATGTTTTTTCCATGTTCACATGCTTGTAATTGTATTTTCTGATCCCTTTTGGCTCAAGGTCACTAAGGGACTTTTGTTAAGATCTTTGAGTAGCTCCATGCCATGCTTTACTTTGCCATGTTCAGGACCTGTAGAATGTAGTTTTGTTGCTCCGAAGAGTGCTACCTGATCTGAAATTCCAGACAAGTGTTAATTTCACTAAGTCTGAGATCTGTTTACCATATGCATTTTTTCCATGCTTGTTTGAACCTGTTAATGGATGAATTGGCCGTAGCTCAGTGCTAGACTTTTGTTAAGCATCATGAATGCATCGCTGCCATGTATTTTGTTGCCATGTTTGGGTGCTGTAGCATGTTCATCTCATTGCATTTAGATGGCCACTTGCTGTAAATCGCAGACCGGTGTCATATTTGAATCGCTTGCCATTTCCAAACCGTAACTCCGATTCCGGCGTTCTTTATATCGTTTTCAAGCGATTTAATCTCATCTTTCCAGTGGCACACTTGGATTTCCATGTTGAGGACAGGTTCATGCATTCCCTGTCACATCTTGCATTTGCATCCCGCATTGCATCCCGCATAGCATACCATCTTTGCATCGTGTTGTTTGAGTTGCACGTGGTTGATTGTGTCCTTGTTGCTTGTTGTCTTGTTTGGGTAGAGCCGGGAGACGAGTTCGCTAATGAGGAGCCCGTTGAGTTTGCTTTCGAGGATCCAGTCAACTCTGACAACTGTGCAGGCAAGATGATCATACCCTCGAAATCACTACTATCTTTGCTTTGCTAGATTTTCGCTCTTTTGCTATGCCAATGCTACGATGCCTACCACTTGCTTTCAAGCCTCCCAAATTGCCATGTCAAACCTCTAACCCACCATGTCCTAGCAAACCGTTGATTGGCTATGTTACCGCTTTGCTCAGCCCCTCTTATAGCGTTGCTAGTTGCAGGTGAAGATTGAAGGCTGTTCCTTGTTGGAACATTCTTTTACTTGTTGGGATATCATTATATTATCTTGTTATCTTAATGCATCTATATACTTGGTAAAGGGTGGAAGGCTCGGCCTCTCGCCTAGTGTTTTGTTCCACTCTTGCCGCCCTAGTTTCCGTCATATCGGTGTTATGTTCCTGGATTTTGCATTCCTTACACGGTTGGGTTATAATGGGAACCCCTTGATAGTTCGTCTTGATTAAAGCTTTTCCAGCAACACCCAACCTTGGTTTTAGCATTTGCCACCTAGCCTCTTTTTCCCTTGGGTTTCCAAAGCCCGAGGGTCATCTTATTTTAAACCCCCCTGGGCTAGTGCTCCTCTGAGTGTTGGTCCACCTGTCAGCTACCGGTGGCCACCAGGGGCAACTCTGGGCTGGCCTACCCGTACCTAGGACAATCTGAGTGTGCCCTGAGAAAGAGATATGTGCAGCTCCTATCGGGATTTGTCGGCACATTCGGGCGGTGTTTCTGGTCTTGTTTTAACCCGTCGAAGTGTCTTGAAGAACCGAGGTACCGAGTCTGATCGGAACGTCTCGGGAGGAGGTCTATTCCTTCGTTGACCATGAGAGCTTGTCCTGGGCTAAGTTGGGACTCCCCTGCAGGGATTCGAACTTTCGAAAGCCGTGCCCGCGGTTATGGGCAGATGGGAATTTGTTAATGTCCAGTTGTAGATAACTTGAACCTTAATTTAATTAAAATTAATCAACTGAGTGTGTTACCGTGATGGTCTCTTCTCGGCGGAGTTCGGGAAGTGGACACGGTGTTGGAGTAATGTTTGCGCAGGTTGTTCTCTAGTTTCTCGCTCGCGCTTTGCCTCCTCTTCTCGCTCTCTTTTGTGAACAGAATAGCCACCATATATTGCTAGTCGCTTGCTGCAGCTCCACATATATTTACCTTGTCTTACCTATAAGCTTAAATAGTCTTGATCGCGAGGGTGCGAGATTGCTGAGTCCCTGTGGCTCACAGATTACTATTACACCAGATGCAGGGCCTGATGATTCCGCTCCAGGAGACGCGTTTGAGCTCAAGTGGGAGTTCGACGAGGACTCTCAACATTACTATGTTTCTTTTCCTGATGATCAGTAGTGGTGCCCAGTTGGGGTTGATCGGGACCGTGTCGCATGTTGGGTTATCTTTTATTTTGGCGCCGTAGTCGGGCCATGAGTGTTTGGATGATGTAATGTTATTTATGTACTTGATTGACGTGGCGAGTGTAAGCCAACTATGTTATCTCCCCTTTATGATTTATATTACATGGGATGTTGTGAAGATTGCCTAACTTGCGACATATGCCTTCAATGTGATTATGCCTCTAAGTCGTGCCTCGACACGTGGGAGATATAGTCGCATTGAGGGTGTTACACGGGCTGTTGTTCGGCTTGAGTTACCGCTTTATCCCAACCGCGGGGTGGTCGGTCCGCCGCAGTATCACGACCGCGTGGTGGTCGGTCCACATTGCGTGAGGGAGGTATGGGTTTTAGTGCCTCCTCATCAAACTGAGGTAGCAGTCTACGCTTTGGGTAACTCTTGACTGGGTGTTCGAGGCCGTATTCTTCGGCTGCCAGGACATCAGTCCACCTGTCGATGAGCAGGTCTTGATCGGCCTGGAGCTGCTGCTGCTTCTTTTTCAGGCTTCTGGCAGTAGCTACTAGCTGGCGCTTGAAGCGTTCCTGCTCTAGGGGTGCCTCGGGTACGATGAAATCTTCGCTATCGAGGCTTTCCTCATCTTCGGATACTAGACGATAACTATCATCATCTGAGTTATTGGGCGTGGCCTGTTTATCAGGGTCATCTTGCCCGTTGTCTTGCTCCTCCTGTTCGGACGTAGCTCCCATAGGGTCTTTATTGTTTTCGGCGTCGCCCGGAGTACCATTTTCTCCGGTTCCAGTGTTGTCATCTTATGTCAGGACCCCGATTCTAAGTCACACCGATCTAGCCTGTAACACCTCATATCACTTTGCGCCTCACGCACGGTATTCCCATGGGTGTCGCCTTACAATGGCCCGGGACTGTTTGCGCCTTTTGGCTCACGTATATGATAGTGTCGCTAGCATCCATATGACAGGGAACCCGGGCCGACATGACTAGTCGTGGACCCAAAGTGGCACTAACTTATGAGGACAAGCATACATGAATCAACATTGAGCATGTCGGTCAGCAGCGTGCGAATCCGTGCTATAGCACTGGGCTAGCAGGACTCCGGAAAACCGGGCTGTAGCAGGCTAGGCAGGACTCCGGATGTCACCGCGTGACATTTCCCCGAAGGGACAGACACAGGAACGAAGTGAATCAAATGCCGGCCAGTCTAAGTGTTCTGGAGCAGTAGTGCTGGGCTAGCAGGACTCCGGTGAACCGAGCTGCAGCGGACTACTACGGCTCATGGAGGCACAAGACTACATTTCCCCATAAGAGAGGATACCAAGGATGAACAACTAGGTTGTCGGATCCCACACATACCAAGCAATTCAATCATACACACGATATGCCCGATATGTGTAAATACAACATGGCATCACAACATAACTCAACGACTCAAGTATTTATTCATTAGGCTCCGAGGAGCGAGATATTACAAACATGGGTCTCATGACCCAACATACAGAGCATACAAGCAACAAGCACATGCGGAAGCTTAACTTGTCTGAGTACAGACAACTACAAATGAAGAAGGCTCAGAAGCCTGACTATCTACAAAACCCTGCCAAGGGTACAAGATCGTAGCTGAGGTATCAAGCTAAACGTCGAAGTCCACGTGGAACTAATAGCGAGACTGAAATCTCTCTGCAAAACATAAAATAAGCAAACGTGAGTACAAATGTAACCAACAAGACTTACATCAGAACTATCTACATATGCATCAGTATCAACAAAGGGGGTGGTGGAGTTTAACTGCAGCAAGCCAGCTTTGACTCAGTGGCTAACCTGAACTACGACTGCAAGTAACTCTTTGAGGTGGCGCACACGAGCCCACAAATTCACCATACCAATACACCACTATGGATCCACTCCCGTCTCCCTGCGAGAACGCCATCCATAGCACTCACGCTTATCTTGCGAGTTTTAGAGTATCCACTTTCACTTGTCTATGAACTATGCAAGGGGTCCAAGTTTCCATATCCGAGGAATCCGGCTATTCGAATAGATAATGATAACCCTGCAGGGGTGTACTTCTTCACACATGCTCTCGCCACTTATCACCCTGTACACGTCATGTACCTCGCCAACCTTCAAGCGGAAGCCAGGCGAGGGAGTCGGCCACGACCTGACTAACCAACAAGTCTCGAGTCCAGGTTTATCGCCTACTCGGGTTCCATTCGCAAGGAGATCCGGTCGGGGTGTCGCTCACGGCCCCAAACGATGTGAGCAGGGTTCCCAAGCCCACCATCTGGGTGCCACTTGGTACACCGTGCCACGGTGCCTAGTCTGTCCCAAGCCCACCTGTACTGGGTGCCACTTTGTAGACTACTAACACTACCTACAAACACCAGAAACTAGTTGCAACTCCTGGACAGAGATCAGGTTGATTAATAAGTGGAGAGGGGCACTTAAGCATTCCAATGCGTGGTAGTAGCTGTTCATGGATCACAAACACAGAACTCAGTTCCTAAGGACGGCCGCAATGAGACAACCCACCATGTACTCCTACATGGCCTCTCACCGCTACCTTTACCAAATCGTGTTCACACACTTAGCTCTCAACGGTAGGGCATGTTCACCACGTTCCAATCCATTCCCAATCAATCAGACCTGACTCAACTCTAAGCAGTAGCAGGCTTGACAAACAAGCATGAATGAGTAGGCACATCAGGGCTCAAACAACTCCTACTCATGCTAGTGGGTTTCATCTATTTACTGTGGCAATGACAGGTCATGCAGAGGAAAGGGGTTCAGCTACCACAACATGTAACAGTTGAAACATTGTTGTCCTAATGCAGTAAAAGAGAGCAGGAGCGAGAGAGTGGGATTGTATCAGAATGAACAAGGGGGTTTTGCTTGCCTGGCACTTCTGAAGATAATATAGTTCTTCATCGGTGTCATCGAACTCATCGTCGGAACATCGTCTACCGAGAAGGAACAAATACTGGCAACAGAGAAGAAATACAATCAATGCAATGCAACAGTATGATGCATGGATGTGACATGGCAATAATGTTATGATTTGAGCTAATGCATTTAGCTATGATTTAGATGAAGTTGGTTTGAATACATGATTCAAATTCCAACTCCATATATGATTATTTAAATGCCCTTTATTTGTTTTGTCCAAAACAGAGGACAAATATTGTTCAAAGATGCATGAAAATGGTACAGATGGATTCCTTGAATTTTTTTGATAATTTTTCATATATAAATTATTTCATTTGGAGTTACGGTTGAATTTCTATGATTTTTAGAAGTTTTAAACATTTTCTGGAATTTTCTGAATTATTTTTAGTCTAGAAATGACTTATTGTGTCAGCACTGTGTCATGCCTGCGTCAGCAAGTCAACAACGCTGACCAGAGTCAAACCTAACGTGTGGGGTCCACACGTCAGTGACACAGGGCTAATCCTGGTCAAAACCTGGCGTTGACTTGGTTTGACCAGTGGTGGGGCCCGCTGTCATTGCGTGTGAGCGGGGTTTAATTAGTGCAAACGCTGGGGTTAACCAGCGGCTAACTGGCGGCGCTAATCCGGCACGGCGACGATCGCCAGCCGGCCGTTTCCGGCCATGGCTGGACGCAACGAGGGCACCGGAGGCAAGCTCGTGTTCTCCCGCATCCAGGGGAGGTGTCAGGAGGTCGCGGGGTGGCCTGGTTCTTCGACGGCGAGCATTTGGGCGGCGACCGGAGTTTGGTGTGCGAGCGAGCATGGCTATAGGGCGCTAGTGGCTAACCAAAGGGGTACTCTGGACTCCTGGCACCTTCAAGAACACGACCATGCGCTTGGGCGCGTCTAATGCATGCTAGATCGATGGCGGCGACCGGTCGCCGGCAGTGAGCTCACGGATGCGGCGGGGCTACCAGCTAGAGGACGGAACCGACGACGGGAGTAGGGGAAAAGATGGGTGGCCTCATAGCGGTTGCAGCACGAGTCTCGGTGGGCTCGGGGAAGGTCGGACGACGCCGGGACGGCGAGGCGAATCTTCGGCGGCCGAAGAAGGGTATGGCGGCGATGGCGGCGTTACGGGGCGCTCGACTGGCTTCCTTCTGTGGAGAGGCGTAGTGCGAGGTGGCGGAACTGCTGGGCATCCTAGCTAGGCGCGGGGGGCTCGGTGGCCACGGCAACAGCGAGCGGCGTCGACGACGGCTCTCTGTTCGGGCGAAGAATGAAGAGGAAGAGGGGGAAATGGCCAGGGAAGAAGGAGGGTCAGCACGGCCTCGTCCACGTATCCTGGGCACGGGGTTGGGGGGAGGAGGCATCGACACGGCGAAGCAGGAGGTGGCCGGGGCACGCCTGCGCCCATCCCTCTGGCAAGAGGAAGACGACAGGAGGAGGTGGGCTAGGCCAGGTGGCTAGGCGGGCCGACTGGGCCGGCCAGGTGGGCTGCAGGTGAGACCAGGTGAGTCCTTCTCTCTCTCTCTTTTTATGTTTTCTATTTTCTGTCTTTTTTATGGATTTAGTAAAATACTAAACCACTTTATAAATCCTGAAATAAATTGTGGACACATACTGGATTATTCCCAACAGCCCTCAACTACTTTTCAGAATTATTAGAGCATTTAAAATATTTATAGAATTTAAATGCCCCAATTCAAATACAATATGAGTTAATTCAAAAGTCCATAAATGGCCAAGAAATATGCTCATCATTTTTGGCAGAGGTTTTCACCTTTATAAAAAATCATGAACATTTCCAAAGGCATTTTGGGTTCATTGAAGATTATTTTAGGTTGAACCTATTTGATTTGATCTGGTGCTAGGGTTTGAACAATCCCCATTTCAAGTTTAAAAGAAATTTAGACATGATGCAGCAACCAAGCTAGTCCAAGTGCATGGCAAGGCTAGGGATGTTACAACTCACCCCCACTAAACAAGAATCTCGTCCCAAGATTTAAGACGTGAGGTAAAAGGAAAGGGGGTCACAAAACTATCACAATCTTCATGATCCATTTGCCCTTCTCGAAGATGTTGATATATTGCATCACATTGCTCTTGACGTCTTTGTCTTCGATATCTTCATCCAACACGATGACGACGGAAGGAAACTCTACAGAAAACGATCTTCTCAAAGATCGAGCAACTCAAGATCAACTCATGGAGTGAGACATAGTAACATCTCTCGAGCTAAGACACGAAGCATACACCTAGAGGGATGGAAAGTAACGGATGGCGAAGGTTCACTAGGTAGGCAACAATTCCATACTCGAATAAGATGGAGCATGAATTTCAAAGTAGCAAGGAGATATTTGCCATGATTTCATAACGTGATACCTCGGGGAAGGTGACTCGTAGAATTATTCCCTTAAGTGGCAAAAAGAATTACTTTTGATTCGGAGATCACTGAAACTCTTTATACCAACCTAAGGCAATCACAATCGATCATTTGAAGGAGTTCAAAAGAATGACATACTTGGACTAGAAAGGATGATGTGGACTCCCTTGTTGAAGACAACGCAATGGATGATTTTTGGCTTATCATCGGAAATGGATGGTACCATGGTAAGTCCACTTTTGAAGATGATCCTGAACAACAACTACTGAGGTGCAAGCTGGGAACAAAATGCAAATGTTGGGAATGATTCTGGTAACTGGGGAAGAACTCAACAGTCGAGAGTGTTTCCAACGTTCCAATGGTCATAAAATCATCGAAGAAACTGAGAGCACAAGGATCCCTAAGGAACAACTTCAAGAATAGGTCACACTAAATTTTCATGGAGAAGATGGTCAAATAGCTCAATCAAGATACTACAATGATAGATCTTCTGGCTAGTTGTGTCGGCCAGAAGATCAACCTTGTCGGGGACCTACATCATAGATCTTGGAAAAGTTCCAACCATCATATCTGCCTGAGATTCAGATCTGGTTGGTAACAGGATATTCCAGACCCATCGAGTCTAGAAGAAAAATGAAAGTTTGCAACACAAATCAACGAGATGGCGTTGCGAGATTCTCGGGAAATGGACTATGGTAGTAAGCTCCAAAACATGAGCTGGTTCTGCTAACACATGTGAACATGTTGTCCCAGACAAGCATGACCACGTAGTAGTCTTATAATAAAAACACTACCGAGTTCAGGCGGGGAACCATCATCAAGGATAACAAAGTCCTAACATAAGTCATGATTCTTAAGAAGGAACTTATTCTCCTTGAACAAATCAGTCAGTGGCTTGGTGTGCCAGGGAATACATATGGAGTGGAGGTAATTAATCTACCAAACCATATAATACATTCGCACATGCATAACTAACTTGGGATGGTACCAGAGGAAACAAAACAATCTTTCTCGAACTCATGGCGGCAACTTGCTCCAAATGCACATGAATTTGAGGAAGTCACTTCTTCCATCCAAGCACAAGCTTCATGAACGGAACACAAAGGCAATGCTCACAAAAGTTTCCAACACTAGCTCAATGTTCAACATGAATCACGGAGGAGACAAGATGCTGCTGATGGGCTGAACATCAACTCATCATAATTTCCATATCACTGGAATTCCACCATTATGTGAACAATGTGATAGTATTGGTCAGACCAAAAGATGTAATGGTGTATGCTCGGGGGATCAACCACGAGTATGACAACATTACGATTATCGTTGGTCCTGATTTGATTTGACGATAGCCCATGCACAAATCAAAGATTGGATAAGACAATGGCACCGACAATTGATCACGAGGATGAATCGATGAAGATATCATCTTTCTTCAACAAAAACACAAACACAAGGATATCCCTTTGGAGATGAACTAAGCGGGACAAGCTTTCATCTTCCAACTCTCCAAGTTGTCGTTTGGCTTAACCAACTAGCTCAGGGGTATCCAACACAGATTCTTGGAGAAAGAGTGGTTTATTGGAAAACCAACTTGATCACAAACTCAACATATCGGTCAGGGACGACCTGGTGATACCTCCGTGAAGATATCCGGAAAATCACGAACCACCGATATGTCTCTAAGCTCGAGAACAATCTTGCTTTTCAAGGCAAGACGACATGATCAGAAGAGCAAGGGATTCAATCCTAACTAAAAGATTGAAGAGTGCACCAGAAATAAGGACAAGGTAGCACGATCAATCCTAGAATAGTGATTCGATAACCAACACGCTAAGAATGATATTTATGTCCATTAACTACCAAGCAACGGAGTTGCTAGGAGTATTGATTTCGCATATCACAGTACACTTGTCGGCATTCCGGTTATAATAACACGGAACCGAGGAATGAACAATGATGGCAAGAAGTATTACTGCGTCAAGAATTCATAAGAGGTGGTGCAATTCCCATGACATTCCTGATATAAAGATGGTAATACCCCAAGGTAGAACAGAACAAAAACTAGATTGGCATTTTGATCTGTGGAATACAACTACTTTGACCCAATCCTAGAAGTGGACGAGGTACTAGAGTTTGTTTCTCCTAGTCATTTCGGAACAGAATGGCTTGACGGACCACAAGAATAATAGGCATCGATGAACACAAATGCACAACTATTCCTGACTATCAATTGATAGACTAGGGTCGGAATACAGCTGAGGAAAGGTCAACTCAAGGAACATATAACTTTCAGAGTTGTGGATGCATAGATTAGTATGTTGAACCAAGTTCAACATGTTTCTTCCGGATAACCCACGCGGAAGAAGAAGGACTGGCAGATTCACAATTTGAATGGAGAACTCGTCAAGAGCACTCTTATTGTGATCTTTTCGTTCAATGAACTTCCGCCAAGGATGATTCATGGTATTAGGAAGAATGATATACCACGGACCTCGAGGACTATCACAAGGTTACTAATATCCTAAAGGAACTAGCAAACAATATCAACATGAAGTAAGTAGGGTGAAACTCAGGTCCAAGAACCCAGCAATAGAATAGCTACTACTAAATGGCATCACGGGATGCTTTCGAGAATGATGGCCAGAATGATCACACTGGGAACACCAAACATGGTTAGATTACTAACTTTAAGATACCCTAGTGTCATAATAACAACTCCAACATATATGTCGAGGCAATAAAGTACCTCAACTCACCGATCAGTGTGGTTGAACTGGCCCAAAGGGACATCAGGAACGAAAGAAGGAATTTGCAAATGCATCAGACTATTTAGAAACCTAGGATGACTCGGACACCATAATGGCTGTAAATGCTCAAGAAGATTTGAGACACCCTGCAAAAATGGTGGCATAACCACTCAACATCACAATATCAAAGTTCTGAGGCTAGCTATGAACATATGGAAGTAATAGGAACTGAACTAAGGCTTAAACTCAACAATCCTAGGCAACTACGGTTTAGTAACACGTCATCCTGAGAGATAGAAGAGAAGCCTAGTTCTTAACCCCGTAGAAAAAGATAAGATGACTCAGATCAGAAGGGCATAAGGTAAAGGAGTAAAAAGAGCCTTACGTTCCCTCCCACAATCAATTCCCTTATATAACTAAAGCATTTCTAGACTCAACTTCGACCAATATGGCTTGGTAATCCTACAGGCAGTGAGGCTCTGATAGCAAAGCTGTCAGGACCCCGATTCAAAGTCACACCGATCTAGCCTGTAACACCTCATATCACTTTGCGGCCTCACGCACGGTATTCCCACGGGTGTCGCCTTACCATGCCCGGGACCGTTTTCGCCTTTTGGCTCACGTATATGATAGTGTCGGTAGCATCCATATGACAAGGAACCCGGGACGACATGACTAGTCATGAACCCAAAGTGGCACTAACATACGGGGACAGGCATACATGAATCAACATCGAGCATGTCGGTCAGCAGCGCGCGAATCCGGGCTGTAGCACTGGGCTAGCAGGACTCCGGAAAACCGGGCTGTAGCAGGCTAGGCAGGACTCCGGATGTCACTGCGTGACATATCCCCGAAGGGACAGACACAGGAACGAAGTGAATCACATGCTGTCCAGTCTAAGTGTTCCGGAGTAGTAGTGCTGGGCTAGCAGGATTCCGGTGAACCGGGCTGTAGCGGACTACTATGGCTCATGGAGGCACAAGACTACATTTCCCCATGAGAGGCTACCAAGGATGAACAACTAGGTTGTTGGATCCCACACATACCAAGCATTTCAATCATACACACAATATGCCCGATATGTGTAAATACAACATGGCATCACATCATAACTCTATGACTCAAGTATTTATTCATTAGGCTCCGAGGAGCGAGATATTACAAACATGGGTCTCATGACCCAACATACAGAGCATACAAGCAACAAGCACATGCGGAAGCTTAACTTGTCTGAGTACAGACAACTACAAATGAAGAAGGCTCAGAAGCCTGACTATCTACAAGACCCTCCCAAGGGTACAAGATTGTAGCTGAGGTATCAAGCTAAACGTCGAAGTCCATGTGGAACTAATAGCGATACTGAAATCTCTCTGCAAAACATAAAATAAACAAACGTGAGTACAAATGTACCCAGCAAGACTTACATCAGAACTATCTACATATGCATCGATATCAACAAAGGGGGTGGTGGAGTTTAACTGCAGCAAGCCAGCTTTGACTCAGTGGCTAACCTGAACTACGACTGCAAGTAACTCTTTGAGGTGGCGCACACGAGTCCACAAATTCACCATACCAATACACCACTATGGATCCACTCCCGTCTCCCTGCGAGAACGCCATCCATAGCACTCACGCTTATCTTGCGAGTTTTAGAGTATCCACTTTCACTTGTCTATGAACTATGCAAGGGGTCCAAGTTTCCATATCCGAGGAATCCGGCTATTCGAATAGATAATGATAACCCTGCAGGGGTGTACTTCTTCACACACGCTCTCGCCACTTATCGCCCTGTACACATCATGTACCTCGCCAACCTTCAAGGGGAAGCCGGGCGAGGGAGTCGGCCACGACCTGAGTAACCAACAAGTCTCTAGTCCAGGTTTATCACCTACTCGGGGTCCATCCGCAAGGAGATCCGGTTCGGGTGTCGCTCACGGCCCCAAACGATGTGAGCAGGGTTCCCAAGCCCACCATATGGGTGCCACTTGGTACACCGTGCCATAGTGCCAAGTCTGTCCCAAGCCCACCCATACCGGGTGCCACTTGGTAGACTACTAACACTACCTACAAACACCAGAAACTAGTTGCAACTCCTGGACAGAGATGAGGTTGATTAATAAGTCTAGAGGGGCACTTAAGCATTCCAATGCGTGGTAGTAGCTATTCATGGATCACAAACACAGAAGTCAGTTCCTAAGGACGGCCGCAATGAGACAACCCACCATGTACTCCTACATGGCCTCTCACCGCTACCTTTACCAAATCGTGTTCACACACTTAGCTCTCAACGGTAGGGCATGTTCACCACGTTCCAATCCATTCCTGATCAATCAGACCTGACTCAACTCTAAGCAGTAGCAGGCATGACAAACAAGCATGAATGAGTAGGCACATCAGGTCTCAAACAACTCCTACTCATGCTAGTGGGTTTCATCTATTTACTGTGGCAATGACAGGTCATGCAGAGGAAAGGGGTTCAGCTACCGCAGCATGTAATAGTTGAAATGTTGTTGTCCTAATGCAGTAAAAGAGAGCAAGAGCGAGAGAGTGGGATTGTATCGGAATGAACAAGGGGGTTTTGCTTGCCTAGCACTTCTGAAGATAATATAGTTCTTCATCGGTGTTATCGAACTCATCGTCGGAACGTCATCTACCGAGAGGGGACAAATACCGGCAACAGAGAAGAAATACAATCAATGCAATGCAACAGTATGATGCATGAATGTGACATGGCAATAATGTTATGATTTGAGCTAATGCATCTAGCTATGATTTAAATGAAGTTGGTTTGAATACATGATTCAAATTCCAACTCCATATATGATTATTTAAATGCCCTTTATTTGTTTTGTCCAAAACAGAGGACAAATATTGTTAAAACATGCATGAAAATGGTACAGATGGATTCCTTGAATTTTTCTGATAATTTTTCATATATAAATTATTTCATTTGGAGTTGCGGTTGAATTTCTATGATTTTTAGAAGTTTTAAACATTTTCTGGAATTTTATGAATTATTTTTAGTCTAGAAATGACTTATTGCATCAGCACTGCATCATGCCTGCGTCAGCAAGTCAACAACACTGACCAGGGTCAAACCTGACGTGTGGGGTCCACACGTCAGTGACACAGGGCTAATCCCGGTCAAAACCTGGCGTTGACTTGGTTTGACCAGTGGTGGGGCCCGCTTTCATTGCCTGTGAGCGGGGTTTAATTAGTGCAAACGCTGGGGTTAACCAGCGGCTAATTGGTGGTGCTAATCCGACGCGGCGGCGATTGCCGGCCGGCCGTTTCTGGCCGCGGCTGGACGCACCGAGGGCACCGGAGGCAAGCTCGTGCTCTCCCGCATCCAGGGGAGGTGTTAGGAGGTCGCGGGGTGGCCTGGTTCGTCGACGGCGAGCATTTGGGCGGCGGTCGGAGTTCAGTGTGCGAGCGAGCGCGGCTATAGGGCGCTAGTGGCTAACCAAAGGGGTCCTCTGGACTCCTGGCATCTTCAGGAACACGACCATGCGCTCGGGCGCGTCTAATGCATGCTAGATTGATGGCGGCGACGGGGTCGCCGGCGGTGAGCTCACGAATGCGGCGGGGCTACCAGCTAGAGGACGCAACCGATGACGTGAGTAGGGGGAAAAGATGGGCGGCCTCACAGTGGTTGCAGCACGCGTCTCGGTGGTCTCGGGGAAGGTCGGACGATGCCGAGACGGCGAGGCGAATCTTCGGCGGCCGAAGAAGGGGATGACGGCGATGGCGGTGTTACGGGGCGCTTCGACTGGCTTCCTTCCGTGGAGAGGCGTAGCGCGAGGTGGCGGAGCTGCTGGGCATCCTAGCTAGGCGCGGGGGGCTCGGTGGCCACGGCAACGGCGAGCGCGTCGACGACGGCTCTCTGTTCGGGCAAAGAACGAAGAGGAAGAGGGGGAAATGGCTAGGGAAGAAGGGGGGTCAGCATGGCCTCGTCCACGTCTCCTGGGCGCGGGGTTGGGGGGAAGGAGGCATCGACACGGTGAAGCAGGAGGTGGCCGGGGCGCGCCTGCGTGCATCGGCCACGCGCGCCCGTCCCTCTGGCAAGAGGAAGACGACAAGAGGAGGTGGGATAGGCTAGGTGGCTAGGCGGGCCGACTGGGCCGGCCAGGTGGGCTGCAGGTGAGACTAGGTGAGTCCTTCTCTCTTTTTTTATGTTTTCTATTTTCTGTCTTTGTTTTTTGGATTTAGTAAAATACTAAACCACTTTATAAAATCTTGAAATAAATTGTGGGCACATACTAGATTATTCCCAACAGCCCTCAACTACTTTTCAGAATTATTAGAGCATTTAAAATATTTATAGAATTTAAATGCCCCAATTCAAATACAATATGAGTTAATTCAAAAATCCATAAATGGCCAAGAAATATGCTCATCATTTTTGGCAGAGGTTTTCACCTTTATCAAAAATCATGAACATTTCCAAAGGCATTTTGGGTTCATTGAAGATTATTTTAGGTTGAACCTATTTGATTTGATCTAGTGCTAGGGTTTGAACAATCCCCATTTCAAGTTTAAAAGAAATTTAGACATGATGCAGCAACCAAGCTAGTCCAAGTGCATGGCAAGGCTAGGGATGTTACATCTTAGGAGCGACGGGGCTTAGAGCGGCGTTTAGGGCGCCGATGCTTGGACTATGTCTCAGAGGGTTTATCCGCGACTGGATCCCCTTTGTCATCGTCGCTAGCTTCTTTAGGTGTGTCGACCATGTACACATCATGTGAAGAGGTGGCTATCCAACATCCAGTAAATGGCGGGTTTTGGCCTTGTTCCTGGTCGGCATCATCGTCCATACCGTCGATGTCTTCGGAGCCGTAATCGAGCACGTCAGTTAAATCATCGACAATGGCTATGAAGTGGGTGACGGGTGGGAAACAAAATCTCCCATCATCAGCCTCTGGCTCAAACCGAACATAGTTCAGCTGTGAGTCCTTCTCCAAGGACAAGTTCTTTAGAGAGTTTAGCACATCACCCAAGGGTGAGTGCTGGAAGATGTCTGCGGTGCTAATGTCAAAAATCAATAACCAATCCAGCTCAGTGTCCGCAGGCATACGCGGTCCGGGACTCATAGATGGAGATGAATCCGGAGTTCTATTGGCGCAAATATCATGAGGTGTCGAGTCCGTGTGCGGCTCTAACGTCGGGGACTCTGTGGCTTCGGATGGCACGATTTGCTCTGGTTCTAAGGCCATTCCAGCAGCAGGGACCATCCGCTGGATGTGATCCGATGACA
>NC_041386.1:473493659-473504622 GCF_002162155.2 Triticum dicoccoides | reverse complement strand
AAATGCATTAAAGATCAAGTGTCCATGGATATATGCGACGTAGTTCGAGCTTCCAAATCTGACCTGGTGACCAGGGGCGTAGCTTCTGATCTGCTCCAGATGGCCAAGGGAGTTGGCCCATAGTACGAAGCCGCCGAACACAAAAATCTGTCCGGGGAGGAAGGTTTCTCCTTGGACAGCGTCGCCGTAGATGATTGAAGGAGCCATCGAACCTTTCATGGACGGCATAGTGGAACTCTCAATGAAAGCACCAATGTCGGTGTCAAAACCGGCGGATCTCGGGTAGGGGGTCCCGAACTATGCGTCTAGGATTGATGGTAATAGGAGACAGGGGACACAATGTTTACCCAGGTTCCGGCCCTCTCTATGGAGGTAATACCCTATGTCCTTCTTGATTGGTATTGATGAATATTGGTGTTACAAGAGTTGATCTACAACGAGATCGTGATGGCTAAGCCCTAGGAGTCTAACCTGCATGACTATGGTAATGAATGTGTCCTTTCCGGACTATCCCCTTTGGTTTATATAGATACCGAGGGGATCTTGGGTTTACATAGATTCAGTTACATAAGAAGGAATCTTCATAGTCGGTCGCCAAGCTTGCCTCCCGCTCCAAGGAGAGTCCAATCCGGACTCAGGTATAGTCTTTGGTCTTCATGTCTTCACAGCCCATCAGTCTGGCCCATGGATAACAGGCCGGACGCCCAAGGACCCCTTACTCCAGGACTCCCTCACTAGGGCTGCATTTCAGGTGGTGGGCAGCAAGGGCAAATCAGATCGAGGAAGCATCGCATCAATTGGAGAGAAGTTCCAAGGAGCTGCGCCTGGCGCAGCACAAGGCGGAGGCGCAAGTCGATCTCAGGAGAGAGATGCTGAGGGATGTTAGCATCTGGCAGCGTCGCGTTGATTTCGAGCTAGGGCTAATGGCAGAGATCATATCCACGGAGTCGACTGCAGAGGAAATAATATGCATGCCTGTGCAATGGCATGAGCAGCTGGTGCAACTATTCAAATGGGCAATAGGAGAAGCCAAATATAGGGACCAGTTGCGGCGGTGCCGCTGGGCATGCATCATAGGCGAGGTGAGCGGCCCTCCTTCCCCGCCAGCAATGCAGTGACCTAGTCGGTTGCTTCTGCAGTGAACTTGCAACGCCATGTCGGTTTGCAACCTTGACAATCACTCCATCTATATGTATTGTATTCTTGGGAAAATACTTGGTCGTTTGGAAAAAGATGGTAATTGATTTATCACTAGTTTTAGAATGCTTGGTCGTGACAATCAACCGAAGCCACAACCAGAAGTCTCCATCGCGTGATACTTTACGGTCGGTCGTACCAACAGACGGTCGGTCGGACCCGCGTCTCACCGAAGGGACACACATCGGCTTGGTCTGGCATGTATGACGAGTTACATCACTGACTTGTGCAACCACATTTGAGCAATGTAGTACTCCCTCTATCTCAGTTTACAAGTCTTGCACATGTACCTAGGTCGTTAATTTGACTAACTTAATAACAGCCATACATTACAAAAAATCATTACAAACTTCAAATATTCAGAATATTTTTTATGTTAAACAATTTATTTTATATAAGTTACATTGACGACCTAGATACACGTGCAAGCCTTGTAAACTGGAGATGGAGGGAGTACTTGAAATTTATGTTCCACTAAACTCATCGGGAGCCGTTTCGGGCCTCAAAACCAAAACCATCAATTAATCATTAGCTTGTTCCCATCACATTCTAAAAGTGCATAAAAATGCTCCCACCTTGTTTCTTGTTTCTTAACATATCAACCAATAAGAGATGTGGGGCGTGCATGTTTTCAATGACTCAAGACTACCAAACACGACATGCAATGGTTAGTTCATTTCATGCAATGATATTAATTAGCAAATAAACATTAAGTTCTCTCATTCTCCCCTCCTTCTTGGTCACGGTGCACAACCTAAGATGACTTATTCACCTAGATGGAGGGAGTAGTATAATTAAGTGCAAACCTGCTCAGACTTAGTACATGTCAAACCTGAACGTGTTCCCACTATGCATGTTTTAGTACTAGTGCTAGTACTTGGTTATAAAAAGGGGAACTAGTACCTATCCGAAAATCACTCTACCTCTTCCTCCTCATAAGTCTTTCTTGTTCGTCCGTCCTTGCCATGGCCGGTGTGCAGAGCTCTAGGTTGAGAACTATCCGAACTACTTGTAACAAGGGAGCGACCAACAAGGACATTGAAAAAAAAGAGAGGGCTCTCCACCTTGTAGAGACCTCGAAAGATCTCTCACGGGCAGGCGATGGCTCCCAGGAGCGCCCTAGCCACGGAGGCGAACATGCCGGCATGCCTGATCAGCTCAATAAGGACCTCAATAAGCGGAAGGAGTTCATCCACGGCTTGGTGGCACTGCTGAAGGAGACCCTTGATGACATGCCCGCTGAGCTCAATGAGCAGGGGGAGTTGACCGCCGGCTTGGTGATGCTGCTGAACAAGATCATTGCCTCAGAGAAGAAGGCGACCGACGAAATCCTGCAACTTCAGGAGGACAAGGCGAAGCTCTGCCACGAGCTCGACCTACTGAAAGAGGAGAACGCCGGCCGGAAGAAGCTGCATGAGAATAGTAGTTCCTCTATGAAGATGCTGCAGGCCCTCGTCATGGAACAGAAGGAGATGTTGGCGAAGCTCCGCATCGAGAACCCGGCTGCTGTCAAGGTACATAATGCGGCCATGGAACAGATGATGAAGGCCCGCGTCGAGAAATACCGCGTCATGGACATAATGAAGAAGATGGCGGAGGAGACGCACAAGGAGATGGAGGTCGTGGAGGCAATGAAGAAGCAGTAACGACTCCACGGCCAGCAACCCTCCATGTAGTAGAGAGCAGCGCCCCATACTTGTGTGTGTGTCTTCCTTCTTTTTTGGGGGTGATAATCTTCCTTCTTCTTTTTCTCCTGTGTTTGTTCTTTTGCTTCGGGTGTTCCGCCGCACGTGTCACGTTCTCTGCGAGGCATGAATAGAACAATGCTAACAATGAGATGACTAGCAAATTAGATCATTTTTATCATCATATGGCACTAGGCTGCCGTGTTTGGTGCTCCTCCGTCGTACTACTCCAGTGGAAAACTTGAGTATACCGCACGGTTCTTTGCTCCTTCTCAGGTCGTCAGCACATTTATACTAGCAGTTAAATCACAAGGCCCCGCCTTCCAGGAGTAATGAGCCGTCAAATCACAAAGGCCCTCGCCTCTCTTGAAACTGACCAAGCTAGACTGCCCCACCCTCTAGCCTTTTAAAGATGTATACTTTCGTACAGTAGTAGTATCGATGGATTGCGCCATGGAGAAAAACTAACAAGATGTAATTAAAGAAAAAATGGTGATACATAGAGAGCGCTCATCGCCAAATTATGCATATAGTACTATTAAAAAAGCTAGTATGTGCTTAAATGGGGTGCTAAATTATATTAAATAAATTAACATACCTATTTAATTCTAGGGTTCTTATTATTTATGCCACTAGTTGTGTATCACTACTCAGTTTTGCCATTAGAAGTTACAACTACTCAAAAAAGCCATCGATCGGTGAGATGCCTGCTCAAAAATGCAATTAGATATCTCAAAAATTCCATTAGACATTGTTATTTTCACGTCAAACCCGTTGACCATGTTATATGTATGACAAAAATAAGCCGATTCTCACAGTGATAAGTGTGGTCCCACTTGTCAGGAGTAACCAAGCGAATAATTTTATAGGAAAATAAGAACGCTGTTGGGATCAAGTAGGCCCCACACTTTATTTTACTGTAGTGATATAGAGGGAGAGCTGGCATGTTGGTTCATCGGTATTTATGTCATTATAAAATGAACAAAGAGATTTGGGTCACAATAATGGTGTCCAGCACAACACACCCCTCAAATAAAACTAAGCACCCTGAAATTCTTTCACAACTAAACTGCTGGCTATATGATGTTGGCCATATATATTGTGCGTAAATAACGTGAAGAAATGAGTGTTAGTATTATACCAACTAAAAGATGAACTGCAAGAAATACTAGTATGTAGTACGTACTAAAGAGTTAAAGTAACGAGAAGGAACATAACATAGTTCTGCTGGGGGCTCAGCACAACACACCCCTCAAATAAAACTAAGCACACCTAAAATTAAACTAAGCAACTAATCCGGTAGACTCTGTGTTGGGGATATAACTACTGAGTATAAACCGCCCAGGTGGGGCCGGGTTATACCCATAAGGAGTTATCCATATTGAAGCCCATGAAGACAAGGAGAATGGCGCTTTATTATAGAGATCTAAAGGCCCGGGGCCCAAAGGAGGATTAGGGCCTGTAGATATAACCGCCATAGGGTGTGTGACTTGTGTTGTAAGATAGGAAAGGGTGAATACTGAGCCGGACATGTTTATGAGCCGGCCGGGATTCTGTAAACCGCCGAGCGCCAACCTGTGTATATAAACGGACGACCTGGTGGTGGTTCAAGGACAGGAAACAACAAATTGAGAGTAAGGCAAAGCGGATTCGCTCCCTGGTCACCGAAACCCTAGCAATTCCACCACAACTGGATTAGGCTTTTACCTTCATTGTAAGGGGCCAAACCAGTATAAATCCCTTGCGTCCTTTGTCCTGCTTTAACCCCTTTAAGCTAACCCGTCGTGATGGCTCCATGACTAAGTCCTTACGCCAGGACATCTGTCGTGACAATCCCATGACAGTTGGCACCCACCGCGGGGCTATCGCACGATGGATTCAAGTTCTTAGAGGGCAGCTTCGAAGGGCTCAAGGGATATGTTGTGGGCCGAATGACCAAGAGTCGTCGCGGCAAGCTCTACATCGACAATGCGGGCTAGGGCCCCGAGGCCGGTTCAATTGAGTATGGATATCGGGTCCCCTTCGGTGGTATTCATGTCTTCATTGGCAAGATCGGCGAACTGGACCCTGAGCCGGACATCTGCGCCAACATCGTCGAAACGGCTCAGCATGCGTGATCCACCCTGGTTCAGCCTGCCATGAAGCGTGCCTTCGTGGGAGTCATCCACAGAGTGGAATTCGAGGATAGATTGGTATCTGGTGGTGAAATAGTAGTTTACTCTGATGACGAGTCATCTACTAGAAAGACCGAGTCATTGTACCAACTGCAAGATGGCCGGTTTGGGGGCTGTTCCGATGGCGACAATATTCGATCTTCATGGCCGGTACATAGTCAGCGCAACATTCTTCAACCGTAGCAGCAATGATCTCCGGTTCAGCAGCAGCGACAGCAGCTAGGGCAGGAGCCCTGCGCAACTGCTGGCTCAGGGTTTGTCTGATTTATTCGATTGGGAACACTGCTAGCGGCTGAAGTCAACCCGGCGAATCAGGATCAGCATAACGCGGAAATCGCGAAGGTAAAGGATCAGATAGCTCAAGCCAAGGCAGACCTGGAAGCCGAGAACACCAGAATGGTCGCGGAGCAGGCCGAGTTAGATGCACAGGCTTATCGGCTTATGTTGGATCAGAACGCATCAAATGATGTAATGCGGAGAAGGTACCGGTCCCACCTGCCTCCAGTTTATGAGCCAAGGAATCTCTTTAACATGCGAGGAGTAGGAACCAGTAACCAGCCAGTGGTAAACCGGGTAGAAGCACCTGGAACAGGAGCACCGGTTCAACTGCGCACAATGGATCCGCCTCGTCTGAATATCCCGCCGCAGCACGTGTCAACGCCTCTGGGTCATTACTAAAATTGTCCAGAACCGGCCTCGTAATTGGCAGTTTCATATTTAATGAGGGACAAACTGGCTATCAAGGATTTATTGATCATCATAAATGTTCATAGAAGAATATTCAAATTGGCAGTTTTTCTCTCAATTGGTCCACGAACGATCGGGGTTATCGGCGTTTTGTTGGGAATATCTTTAAGCTAGCCTACTGGAATTCAATTCCCACTTTCATTATCCTTAATATTCTGGATCAACTGCGCTTTGGCTATTCACCTCAGCATATTGCTACCATTTGGGACTGGAAGCACATTCTGCCACCGGACTACATTTACAAGAGGATTAATAAATGTTCTAATTGTAATCTGTCGGGCCACCTAGCCAGTAACTGCCCTTTTGATGATGGTGCTACCTCCGATTTATATAATGGGTCACAATCCTATCCTGTTTTGGTCAAGGCCCTTGAGCCCATCAGACCTCCTGAGCCCACTAAAATTTCTGCTGTTCGGGTGTGTGTTACTTGTGGTTCCTTACACCACTATTTTTTGATTTCCCGGCCTATTTTAAGTGCTCTTCTTGGGGAAGATCGGGACACACCTCTTGGGCCTGTGGTTCTTCCCCTTGTTTCATATCGAAGCACAAAATTACAAGGAAACGCCATACTGATTCTTCTCTTGGAAAATATCCCCTCCCTGGGGAGGAAATATGTATTCTGATTTATCACCGGCTTTTATTCATTCAAATTTGGCTAATGCTGATCCTTATCATCTTGGGGATGGCAATATCTTTAATGCAGAGTCGGCATTGGCAAGTCCTGCTAGCAATCCAATCAATCAGTCACTGACTAATTATCTTACCAAACTTGTCACGATCACTGGGAGACCAAGCGGGACTGTTCGATGTTCATCGTCTGGCGACCCTTGGTATGTTGCCACCTCCTGCCCAGCTAACCAAAGGACAAATGGGGGAGTTTGGGTTCCCAAGACCACTGCCGATACACATTCCATCACCCAGCCCGCCTCCTCCCATGTCTCGCACCAAGATCCCCTCTCTGCTCCAATGGCGAACTATCCGGTCAATGTCGTCCCTTACCTCCCACAGGGTATTACCATTGAACTCGACCCCACTGATCGGAAGGTGCGCGATGACATGGTGATCGGCCCTAACCCGCTGCTGCGGCATGACTTCCTTGCCATTGCTGAGGTTAACAGGTTCGTCCCATTCCACCGCAAGGCAGATCTGCGCCATACCATTGAGGGCTTGCTCCACGAATCCAACTTCTTCCCAACTGAGGTAGATGACTATCCGCTTGGCATTGGCATTTTTGGGTTTGTGAATTCTGTGGTTAGAGATACTGTTGTGGGCACAACCTTTGAGCTTGATGAGGATGATCAAAATATGAACACAGTAGTTTCTTTTGTCCCTCATCATGCTGCCATTAACATGCGCATCACTAGTTATGGGCCTCAGATTTGGATACTTTATGTTGGTTTTCCTCATGACTATCAGACATCTCATTATATTCATAAATCTGTTGATAAGTTTGGGGAGTTGATTACTTGGCATAACCCGAGAGCGGTCAGAAAGATTGTGCTGATCAAGTGTCGTGTGATTAGCTTGCGTTTGGTGCCAAAGAGCTTCATTATGCGTCAGATGGGAGGCAAGAGGCATAGCTGGACTGTTTGTGTCACAATGTTAAGAAGTAGTGACTGGAATGCCCACATGCCTGAGGTCCCGCCGGCTGGCGAGGATCCATCGCTGGAGGGTGGTATCCCACACCCCCTGTCGGTGTCAAAACTGGCAGATCTCGGCTAGGGGGTCCCGAACTGTGCGTCTAGGCGGATGGTAACAGGAGACAAGGGACACAATGTTTTTACCCAGGTTCGGGCCCTCTCGATGGAGGTAAAACCCTACGTCCTGCTTGATTAATATTGATGATATGGGTAGTACAAGAGTAGATCTACCACGAGATCAGAGAGGCTAAACCCTAGAAGCTAGCCTTCGGTATGATTGCTGTTCATCCTACGGACTAAAACCCTCCGGCTTATATAGACATCGGAGAGGGCTAGGGTTACACAGAGTCGGTTACAATGGTAGGAGATCTACATATCCATATCGCCAAGCTTGCCTTCCACGCCAAGGAAAGTCCCTTCCGGACACGGGACGAAGTCTTCAATCTTGTATCTTCATAGTCCAGGAGTCCGGCCGAAGGTATAGTCCGGCTATACGGACATCCCGTAATCCAGGACTCCCTCAGTAGCCCCTGAACCAGGCTTCAATGACGACGAGTCCGGCGTGCAGATTGTCTTCGGCATTGCAAGGCGGGTTCCTCCTCCAAGTACTTCATAGAAGATTTTGAACACAAAGGTAGTGTCCGGCTCTACAAAATAAGTTTCCACATATTGCCATAGAGAGAATAATATTTACACAAATCTAATCTACTGACGTATTCCGTAGCGTGACATCACACCACGACCAAGTCTTTTTTCGAATCGTTTTACTGTTCCACCTCAGCGTGTTTAGCGAGGCGGTTTCCTTGGCACGTCTTGTCAAAGCAGAGATCGTGTCCCCTTATTCCGGGATTCTCATCAATACGGGCGTGGGTAACCCAACTGCGCCATTGATTATGGCGCTTGGGAGATAAGCGAGTTTTACCAGGCTGGTGGGGACGCATAGTCGCGTCCGTGCATATAAGGGGATAAGGATCCACCTCTTCATCCACGCCTTCTTCCTCCTTTGCCAATCCATTTCCGCACACTCGAGCTCCAGCGCCCAAGTCCGCACACCCCACCTCAACCTCCTCCAGCCATGTCCGGAGTGGGAGGCAAGTGGATGGTCTCCTCCATCACGGAGGGACACATGAAAAAACTGAGGAAGGCCGGATACTTGTCTAACGACATTGCGCACCGGCTTCCCGAAGAGGGGCAGCTCATCCCCACTCCTAGGCCCCATGAGAGGGTGGTGTTCCTCCCTCATTTCCTCCGCGGACTGGGCTTCCCTCTCCACCCATTTGTCCGGGGGCTCATGTTCTACTATGGCCTGGATTTCCACGATCTGGCCCCGAACTTTGTCCTCAACATCTCGGCGTTTATCGTCGTGTGCGAGGCTTTCCTCCACATCCGCCCCCATTTCGGCCTATGGCTCAAGACATTGAATGTCAAGCCGAAGGTGGTGCGCGGTACCCAGGCAGAGTGCGGAGGCGCCATGGTGGGCAAGATGCCCAACGTCCTATGGCTCGAGGGCTCCTTCGTGGAGTCTCTAAAGGGGTGGCAATCGGGGTGGTTTTACATCACCGAGGCACGCAACCCTGAATGGGTCGCAGCCCCCGAGTTCCGATCTGGACCCCCTACGCGGCTCACCTCCTGGAAAGAGACGGGCTTGTCGTGGGGTAAAAAAGGAGAGCTTACCGGACTCCAAACATGCGTCCAAACCCTGGTGGACAAGAAGCTCAAACTTGTCAACGTAGTCCAGGTTATGCTCATCCGCCGGATCCTCCCGTGTCAACAACGGGCTTTCAACCTGTGGGAGTTCAACCCGGCGCGGCACCGAACTCTAAGCGACACAACGTACGAAGATGCCTGGAAGGTGCTTTTCAAGGGCGTCGAGGCCCCCGCGTCCGCTACCGAGGATCGCGGATTCAGCATGCAGCGTCACGCTCGTGCGGTAAGCTGTTTTTACCTTTTACATGGTATTAGTTTTTCATAGCTTGACTCCATGCGGGATTTAAGCTCCCTTACCTTTGACAGGATTGGCAGGAGACGTTCGGACAGATCAACTGTCCGGCTCCTGTGCCCGAAGGCCCAGCGGACGCTCGCTTGGTGAAGCTGCTGGTTCCGTCACATTATGTGGTGCCGAAGAAGAAGGCCAAGAAGAAGGCCACGGGGACTCGAAAGAGTGCTCGGCGCCAGGAGGTGTCGGATTCATTATCCGACGACTCCAAGGCGCACTCCTCCCATGAAGATGAGGAGGAGGAAGAAGAGACGTCTCCCCCTCCAGCGGGGGAAGGGAAGAAAAGGAAGGCCGCCCCAACTGGGGAGGCCGAAGGGTCCAAGAAGGGGAAGACCCTTCCTCCGGACTACTCCAGCAATGCCGACGACGGCGAAGAGGAGTGGCCGCACAGGGCCAAGCCCCTGGCGAGATCGTAAGTATTCGGACACCATTGCAAATCATAGTGTTCCTTTCTTGCACAGCTCCTCCTTACGCCGAATATGACTATGCAGTCCGCCCAAGGCCGGGCTCGACGAGTCGTCGAGCGGCTCCCTGGATTCGTCGGATGTGAACTCGCTTCCGACGGCTACCTCCCCCACCCTATGGACGACGCCGAGGTGGCGTCCCAATAGGTTCCAAGCCAGGAGGAGGTGGTCCTGGAGGCGCCGCAAGGCGACCTCCCGGACTCCAGGCGTAATGGGGATAAAACCCCCAAGGGCTCCGAGTCCGGCCTTGAGCCGGACACCGCGCCGGAACTGTCAACGGTTCCGGTCTCCGGCTGGGAGCCTCCTTCCAAGAGGAGCAAGCCTGCCGAGCCGGTGACCTCCGTCCAACCGAGGCATCGGACAATTTGCTGGAGGTGCTTAACGGCGCCTCCATCGATGAGGAGCACCGTACTATTATGAGTGCGGTGATCCAGAAGGTTCAGTCCGCCAAGAGCGGACTGACTGAAGCCTATGCCAGCCTTCTAATAGGCTTTGAGGTAAGTAAAGAGTATGTAAAATATTACCCCATAGACAGTAGCCCCTGATGCTCTGTTCGGCGTTCGGAAAGAAAAGCCAAATAGAGGATCTAACAACATTCGCAGGAGTCTAACATAATCAAGTCAATATGCGTATGCAGGCTTCACTGCTGGCCTCCATCACACTGACTGCGGAGGTGGATACGCTGAAGCAAAACCTCGCGCGTTCCGAGAACGAGCTCGGCCATGCCAAGAGGCAACTCGAGGAGAAGGAAGGTAAGTAATACCTTGCGCAAGTATATAGAGAAGATGTGGTTGCAAAAAATGACAGGATCAACGTGCTATTATAGGGGCCACGACCGAGGTGGCAACCCTTAAGAAAGCACTATCCGAGGCCGAGAACAGAGCGGCCGCGGAGCGCACAGAGAGAGGGAAGCAGGAGGCGCGGGTGGAGGAGGTGCAGAAAGAGCTCCAGGCTCTCATGAAAAAACACGAGAGTTTGGAGCTTGACTCGAAGACGCAAGTGTCCGAGCTTGCGGCAGCCCTCGAAAGCGCGAAGTCTGCCAAGGCCGAAGCCCAGAAAG
>NC_041386.1:473460148-473493478 GCF_002162155.2 Triticum dicoccoides | reverse complement strand
GGTAAGGCATTCATTATGCAAAGCAAGCACGTGAAAGTGAATTACTTGTTACTTACCCGAGTCCAAAGCTCTCCAGGAGCATTCGCAGATTTGCCCCGTAGTGCGTATGATGCTGCCGCCTACTACCGAGATGAGGAGGGGAGCTCGACGGAGAATGTGTTCTGTTCTCAGTATGCTGAGGCCGGACACCTGGTGCCTTTGAGCGACCAGCTGAAGCAAATGGTCGAGCTCCACAAGGTGGCCGAACAGGCAATAAAGGGCCTCATAGTTCGGCTTTGGCCTGGAGAGGCTCTGCCTGGGAGCTACTTCGGGCTGGTGAGGCGGCTGGTGGATGCCTATCCACGGCTTGAAGTAATCAAGCGCTTCGTCTGCATCAAAGGTGCCCGTAGGGCGCTTGCCCGTGCTAAAGTGCACTGGGGCGAGATGGATGCGGAGAAGCTGGTGAAGGACGGGCCGCCGCCGGGCAAGGAGTATCGCGTCCCGGAAGCGTATTAAGAGGGCATCCTGAAGGGTGCCCGCCTTATAGCGGATGAATGCTCCAAAGATGTAATATTTGAGTAAACTCGCATTTGTGATCCTGTACGCTGAAAACTTGTTCATACGCGCTAAGCAACGCTTTTGAATTTAAAATATTACCTTCTGTGCGGCCGTTTATCAAATTTGAGATATGGCGAGTCGTCGGCTTCTGCCCCCATGCCAGGAGTGCTGGGGTGTTCGGGATAAACATGAGCGCTCTTTTTCCCATTCTTGGGTCCTTCGAGCGAGGCGCTCAACACAATGAACAAGGCAATCGGACTATAATGCTTGAACACTCTCACTTAGCCATAGAATTCTATAATTTTAAATTTCGGCGAAGCCCCTAGTGTTCGGAAGACTGAGTTCAGGGCGCTATCCACGCCTAGGCCGGACAAAGCCGACTCCTCGCTCTAAGCGGCATAAGTCTCTAGTGACTCGAAAACCTCTCGAACAACGACCAGCTCTCGCCTCATCATGACGGTCAGTTTTAGCTTTCTCTACTGAGGTGCTTAGCCCAGCTCAACTGGGGCACAATCGCAGTAGTTCTCCTAGTGCTACCTTAGCCGATATAACAGAACGTAAGGTACCAAAACATAGGAGTCGGGCAAACCCAACTATTGACCCAAGACATGATTCGGAGCCGATGCATATAATGCTATGAGTTCGGGGTGCCGCACTTGTGAAAGTGTTCGGACTTCTCACACCGTATTGTGGGGTACTTAAGCCCCTGGCGTATTGGCCGTACCAAAGTGTACGGGTGCAACATGTCATTAATGAACATATATTCGTAAAAAAGAGTAATGCAATAATAGACGGAAGCTATGCATTGTTTATTTAAAAAAGTTGCGATCAAAGCAGAACGATACAAATACTGCAATAAGCAAAAGATGGGACTATTTAACATGTCCTTTCTAGGGGTGAGCTGCGGAATGTTAAGTGAAACAGGTATACTGCTCATTATAGAGACCACCTTAGAGTTCCATAGTGCGGCGTAGCTTTCTGCTTCCCTGGTTGTATCGTCTGTGCGGTAATTGTACTGCCGGACAAGCCTTCCGAAGAATGGAGTCCTGAAAATAAGAGAAAATTAAGAAATCGGCAGCCCCTAGTGCGGTTTAAGCCGCGTTTCGGGGGTGCCGTGATGGTGCCCCTCCCCCTGTGCCCATGGTATTTCTAGAGCATAGTTATGTACGCGCAACACTGGTTTCGCAAGTTCGCGAGGGCTGGGGTTGGGGCCGCATTGCTACGCTTGCTCGGAACGTGCCAGGTGGTCTTGTTGTAGGTTCCTCCGGGCGCGCTTGACGGTGTCCAGACATTTAATGGCCGGACTAGAGAATTGCCTTGAGAGGCTGCTTTGTACTTCTGCTGTGATAGCCGCCGTATGCTCCTCCGTTCGGAGAGAGCGTTTAGTGTTTCCATTGACCGTGATGACTCCTCGAGGGCCTGGCATCTTGAGCTTGAGGTATGCGTAGTGCGGCACCGCATTGAACTTGGAAAATGCGGTTCGCCCGAGCAGTGCGTGATAACCACTGCGGAACGGGACTATGTTGAAGATTAACTCCTTGCTTCGGAAATTATCCGGAGATCCGAAGACCACTTCAAGTGTAACTGAGCCTGTACAGTTGGACTCTACACCTGGTATGACGCCTTTAAAGGTCGTTTTAGTGGGTTTAATCCTCCAGGGATCGATGCCCATTTTCCGCACTGTATCCTGGTAAAGCAGGTTCAGGCTGCTGCCGCCGTCCATAAGGACTCTAGTAAGGTGAAATCCGTCGATAATTGGGTCTAGAACCAATGCGGCGAATCCGCCATGACGGATGCTAGTGGGGTGGTCCCTTCGATCAAAGGTGATCGGGCAGGAAGACCATGGGTTGAACTTTGGGGCGACTGGCTCCATCGCGTATACGTCCCTTAGCGCACGCTTCCGCTCCCTCTTGGGGACGTGGGTTGCGTATATCATGTTCACCGTCCGCACTTGTGGGGGGAAACCTTTCTTTCCACTGTTGTTCGGCGGGCGGGGCTCCTCCTCATCATCGCTATGCAGCCCCTTGTCTCTGCTTTCGGCATTTAACTTGCCTGCCTGCTTGAACACCCAACAATCCCTGTTGGTGTGATTGGCTGGTTTTTCGGGGGTGCCATGTATCTGGCATGAACGGTCGAGTATTCGGTCCAAACTAGACGGGCCCGGAGTATTTCTTTTGAATCGCTTTTTCCGCTGACCGGGTTTAGAGCCTCTGAATCCGGCATTAACTGCCGTATACTCAGCATTGTCGCCGTTAATGCGGGACTTTTGCTTGTTGCGACGCGACTTGCCATTGCTGTCCTTGGTATCCGAATTACCAGGGCTCTTGGTCATGTTATTGTTGCGAGCTAGCCAGCTGTCTTCTCCCGCACAAAAGCGGGTCATAAGTGTCGTGAGGGCTGCCATAGATTTCGGCTTTTCCTGTCCTAGGTGCCGTGCAAGCCACTCGTCGCGGATGTTATGCTTGAAGGCTACTAGGGCCTCTGCGTCCGGACAGTCGATGATTTGATTTTTCTTGGTTAGGAACCGTGTCCTGAATTGTCTGGCCGATTCCTCTGGCTGTTGAATTATGTGGCTAAGGTCATCGGCGTCTGGTGATCGCACATAAGTGCCCTGGAAATTGTCGAGGAATGCGGCTTCCAGGTCCTCCCAACAACCAATTGATTCTGCTGGCAAGCTGTTAAGCCAATGCCGAGCTGGTCCTTTAAGCTTGAGTGGGAGGTATTTGATGGCGTGTAGGTCATCACCGCGGGCCATGTGGATATGAAGGAGATAGTCCTCGATCCATACCGCAGGATCTGTTGTGCCATCATATGATTCGATGTTCACGGGTTTGAAACCCTCAGGGATTTGATGATCCATTACTTCATTTGTGAAGCATAGTGGGTGTGCGGCGCCTCTGTATTGGGCTATATCACGACGCAACTCAAACGAGCTTTGTCTACTGTGTTCAGCCCGGCCAGATTGACTGTATCCGGAGTGACGATTACCGTCTCGTGCCGTGGGGCGCCCACGCGATCTGTAGATCGATCTTGTTTGCCTTGCCTTGTCCTCCAATATATTTCACAGGTCTGGCGCATTTTCTCGTGCCTTGGTATTTTTAGAGCGGCGCCGAGGTGCGGCTTGAGTGGAGGGCCAAGAGGCTTCTCTGTCCCGGCCACGGGGTGGCCGATCGGCCGCATCATGCGCTGGTGATGTAGGTTTAGGTCCTTCCTCCTCTAGTCGGGGTAGCAACCGGCGCTTTGGGTAGCTCTTGGTGGGGCGTTCGAGTTCATACTCTTCGGCCGCAAGGACTTCAGTCCATCTATCGGCTAGCAAATCTTGATCAACTCTAAGTTGTTGCTGTTTTTTCTTGAGGCTGCTCGCCGTGGCCATAAGCCTGCGTTTGAAACGCTCTTGTTCAACGGGATCCTCTGGCACGACAAATTCGTCGTCGTCGAGGCTTGCCTCGTCTTCGGAGGGAGGCATATAATTATCGTCCTTGACCTCTCTGTCTGCCGCTCTCTCATGAGGGCTGGCTTCTCCATCCTCCTGTGCTGAATCTTGCTGGAGGTGGTTGTCTTCGGCATTGTCCGGGGTGTTATTATATCCCGTGCCGGAATCACTGTTTTTGCTTTGGCGGGATTTAGAGCGGCGCCGCTGACGCCAGCGCTTAGGCTGCTTCTTGGAGGGGTCATCCTCCGCTGTTCCATCGCCATTGCCTTCTTTTGGGGCGTCCACCATGTATATATCATATGACGAGGTGGCTTTCCAGTGCCCTATAGGTGCTGGTTCCTGATCGTCTCCTGCATCGGCGTCCATACCGTCGATGTCTTCGGAGTCAAAGTCAAGCATGTCGGTTAAATCATCGACAGTGGCTACGAAGTGTGTGGTGGGTGGGCTTTGAATTTCTTCATCATCCGCATCCCAACCTTGCTGACCATAGTCCGGCCAGGGCTCTCCTGATAAAGAGAGAGACTTTAGTGAATTCAGAATATCGCCGAAGGGCGAGTGCTGAAAGATGTCCGCGGCGGTGAACTCCATGATCAGTGCCCAACCGGGTTCGATCGGTAGGGGCGCGGAGGGCTCGGAGTCCGGAGAGGAGTCCGGCTCCTTGGAGTCACAGGCTTCGCAGAGAATAGGGCTGGTGTTCGGCTTGATCGCTGTAGAGATTGCAGCCCCCGAGGCGGTGTCCAACCACCCATCCTCGATTGGTGCAGTTGGCTCCGAATTAAGGGCCGGAGCTGATGCGGGTGCGGCCTCCAGGGCACTGTTCGGCGGCAGAGCTAGATCATGCCCATCGTGATAGTGCGGCGCGCTCGGCTGCGGCTCGAATCTGTTGAATATCAAGTCTCCGCGGAGGTCGGCCGTGTAGTTCAAACTTCCAAATCTGACCTGATGGCCAGGGGCGTAGCTTTCGATCTGCTCCAGATGACCAAGCGAATTGGCCCGCAGTGCAAAGCCACCAAATACGAAGATCTGTCCGGGGAGAAAAGTCTCACCCTGGATCGCATCGTCGTTGATGATCGGAGGAGCCATCGGGCCTAAAAGTGATGACACAGAGGAACTCTCAATGAAAGCACCAATGTCGGTGTCAAAACCGACGGATCTCGGGTAGGGGGTCCCGAACTGTGCGTCTAGGCGGATGGTAACAAGAGACGAGGGACACAATGTTTTTACCTAGGTTCGGGCCCTCTCGATGGAGGTAGAACCCTACGTACTGCTTGATTAATATTGATGATATGGGTAGTACAAGAGTAGATCTTCCACGAGATCAGAGAGGCTAAACCCTAGAAGCTAGCCTATGGTATGAATGTTGTTCGTCCTACGGACTAAAACCCTCCGGCTTACATAGACACCAGAGAGGGCTTGGGTTACACAGAGTTGGTTACAATGGTAGGAGATCTACATATCCGTATCGCCAAGCTTGCCTTCCACGCCAAGGAAAGTCCCTTCCGAACACGGGACGAAGTCTTCAATCTTGTATCTTCATAGTCCAGGAGTCCGGCCGAAGGTATAGTCCGGCTATCCGGACACCCCCTAATCTAGGACTCCCTCACCCCCTGTATGGGCAGGGACTCACTGCTGAACAGCTTTATCAAGCCCAACTGCATAACTGGATGGCACAGAACGCTGCTGCTAATGATGTGAAGCAACAAGGTGGACAACAGGATGTTCAGGCTAATGATGTACACTTTCAGGTTAACTGGGGGGAATGGCCTCCTTCCCCTCCTCACGCACCACTGGTTTTGTACAATTTTCAGCAATGGCTTGCTATAGAAGGATTACAGGCGCAAGACGGTGTGCCGCCTGCCAACAATCTTTATGATAGCCCTGGAATGGCTTGGAATGACTCTATTTCTGCCTATACTAGCACTGACTCCAGTGCCACTCTGTCTGACAGCTTTGTTCTTGTGCTAGCAAATGTTCTTCACTCCATGGTTACTAGAACTAGCTCTGCTACTGCCCCTGTTATGATACCTAGAGAAAGCTCTCTTACTGAACCTGTTCTGTCTGCTGAAGATACCTCTGAAGCTGCTGTTGCACCAACCCGTGTTAACTCTCTGACAATTGATCTCTCCCTCTCCATAGCGGGCTTGCATATTGAGATGATGTCCCAGGGAGATACTGTCTCCTCCATGCTACTGAATCCTGGAATTCCTTTTGTCAGAATCAACACTTCCCTCACAGCTGCTATAATGCCAATCATTGCTAGTTATGGCCCCTGGAGCTCTGGGCTTGGTTTTAGAAACAACAACGTTGACATCAAAGTGGTTCTTTCTGAAGATAGTGGCTCTTTTGTGGTTTCCCAAGCTTCCATGACCACTCACCTTGCCTCCTCGGTCTCTTGCACAAACCTGATGCCTGGTTTGTCGGCTTGGATGCTTCCTGCTCAGGAAATTGTTGCTACCGGTCTGCCCCTGCTGGACACGGCTTCAAGCATTGTCCCTGCAGTTGCAACTTCTGAATCTGTGGGCCTGGGACTTGTGCTTGAGAACTCATCTACTTCTAATGTAGTTTTGGGCTCTTTAGTGCCATCTGCTGATGATACGACCATCCTTGCTCTGACACAAACAGAGGATTTGTCTGACACATCTGGTTCTGCTTCAGTTGGGCGTCGTGGAAAGACTGTGGCTCCAGATTGTTCCATTGTTCTGCGCAGGAGTACTCGCTCTAACAAATATGATGGTTTCAAAGTGCCTTCTGTTGCGGACACGTCAACCAAAAAATCCAAGGTCAAGCCAAGGACTGTGCCTTCTGCCTCCTCTGTCAAGATCTTCGACAACAATGAAGCCATAATACCTACTGCACCACCATTGCCTACTCCAATTCAGGTGATCCAGCATATTGGTACAACCCTTTGCGCTATCCCAGCCACGAAGCTCTCGGAGGAAGCTCTTCTTTATGATAAGGAGGCGGGGCCATCTTCGGCTTCTGCCTAGCCTTTTATTTGTGCTCTCGCTACCTTTTATTATGGTTCTATCAGTTAATTGGAACGTTCTTTGCTGGAATGTCCGGGGTTTGAACTCTGATGCCAAGCTGCTAGCCCTGACCAACGCCATCAACTCTAGTGGTTGTGCTGTTATTTGCTTGTAGGAAACTAAAATGGCCTCTTTTGATAATGCGTTCATTAAATCCTGCTGCCCGCGATGCTATGATAAATTCGCTTTTGTCCCCACCCGGGGAGCCTCTGGTGGTCTCGTTACAATCTGGAATAGCTCCATTTTTCATGCAGATATTGTTTCTTCTGATGATTTCGCTCAGGTCATTAATTTCAAATTAATGCAGTCCGCTCACTGTTGCACTCTTGTGAATGTATATAGACCCTGTTAGGGGGATCAGTGACTAGCATTCATTCAATGGCTTGTCCAATTAAACATCCCCGATAATGAAGATTGGCTGTTAGTCGATGACTTTAATTTCATCAGAAGCCCAGACAACCGCAATAAACCTGGTGGTAATCTTAATGACATGATAACCTTTAACGATTTCATCTGTTGACAAGCCCTCATTGAATTACCTATCAAAGGCCGATCGTTCACATGGAGCAATATGCAAACCGACCCCCTTTTAGAGCAACTAGATTGGTTCTTTACTAGCTCCAATTGGACCACTTCCTACCCCAAGACCATGGTTAAACCCCTAGGGAGACCAGTTTCGGATAATATTCCTTGTGTTGTCACAATTGAGACCTCTATACCAAGATCTAAGGTGTTTCATTTTGAATCTTATTGGGTCCAGCATCATGGCTTTTTTGATATTGTCCAGCAAGTTTGGGACAGACAGATTCGATCCGACAATATGGCCATGATTCTTTGCAGAAAGCTAAAGGCTCTCAGACATGCCCTTATGGTTTGGAGCAAAGGGATTTCTAGACTTTCTATTGCAATTGAAAATTCCAATAAGGCGCTTTTTGAACTTGATGAGTTGGAAAACAAACGCCCACTAACATTACCAGAAGCAAACTTTAGGGGGATTCTAAAGTCACATATTCTTCGCCTCTTATCTTATCAGCAGCAATATTGGAAAAAATGTTGCACTATACGTTGGGTTAAATTCGGAGATGAGAATTCAAAGTTCTTTCAAGCGATGTCCTCTGAGCGGATGAGAATTAACAACATTGCCTCCCTGACAACTGACAACGACACCATTGTGGAGGATCATGCTGGAAAAGAGGCACTCATCTTTAATACTTTCAAGCAAAGGTTGGGCTCGGCATCACATCATGATATGAAATTCAATCTTGATATAATCATTAAAAAGTTGATGGGTTAGATGAGCTTACTGTTCCTTTCACCACGGAGGAGATCGATAATGTTATTAAGCTCATGCCAGCCGATCATGCACCTGGCCCGGATGGCTTCAACGGTGCGTTTCTGAAATGTTGTTGGCACATTATCAAGCATAACTTATATTAGCTCTGCAATCAATTTTTTGATGGTCATCTCAACCTTGAAAGCATAAATGATGGTTTCATCACGTTAATACCCAAAAATAATGCTCCATCATCAGTCAACGACTATCGACCGATCACTTTGTTAAACTGCTGCCTCAAAGTCCTAACCAAACTACTTGCCAACCGTCTGCAAAGAGTGATCCTTCGTATAATTCATCGAAACCAATATGGGTTCCTCAAAGGTCGCACCATCCAATATTGCCTTGCTTGGGCATTTGAATACATTTACCAATGTCAGGCCTCTAAGAAAGAAATTGTGCTACTTAAGCTTGACTTTGCCAAGGCGTTCAACACTATTCATCATGAAGCCATGATAACAATAATGAAGAATATGGGTTTTAATGACAAATGGCTCGGTCGGGTGCAATGCATCTTTGGGTCTGGTAAATCTGTGGTTCTCTTGAACGGGGTACCTGGTCGACAATTCCATTGTAAATGCAGGGTCCGGCAAGGCGATCCCTTTTCACCCCTGGTGTTTGTATTCGCGGGTGATCTCTTGCAAGCGGCAATCAATGACGCCTACTCTAGAGGAGCAATTCAGCTGCCTTTCCCCTCGACCAATCAAACAGACTAGCCAGTCATTCAATACAAGGACGACACTATTCTAGCCATGCCAGCATGCACATCGCAAGGCGTGGTCATCAAAGATATTCTCTCGGACTATGCAACCTCTATTAGCCTCAAAATAAACTTCCACAAGTTAACTCTGATCCCCATAAACTGTCATGAAGACACGTACAACTGCCTTGCTACCATCTTCGGGTGTGTGGTTGGTAAAATGCCTTTCACCTACCTCGGTTTGCCTATGGGGACGACCAGGCCATCAGTGCTAGACCTTTTCCCTCTTGTCTGTCGGGTGGAACGAAGGCTTCTGCTACACTCAACATGATCTCTTATGGGGGTAAACTATCACGTCTCAACTCGGTCATAACCTCCCTAATCATCTTTGCACTTTGTACTGTCAAGTTGCCAGCTAGCATTATTGAACTACTGGACAAAATCAGACGCAAATGCTTATGGACCAAAAAGATGGAGAATGGGGATTCTTGCAACTCTCTAGTGGCTTGGGACATGGTCTGTCAACCCAAGGTTTCGGGAGGCCTCGGTGTCATTAATCTCAAGGTACAAAGTGATGCACTTCTGCTAAAATACCTCCACAAATTCTATAACCGATGGGACCTGCCTTGGGTGGATCTTATATGGAACACGTATTATAGCAACAAGATCCCACATGCAGCTGATCCCTACGGGTCTTTTTGGTGGCGGGATGTGATGAAACTAATGCCAATTTACCGTGGGATTACCAAAGCCCAAGTACACACGGGGAAGGACATACTCTTTTGGAAGGATCATTGGACGGATGGTATTCTGGCAGAAACACATCTGCGGGCTTTCTCATTTGCCACCCAGGAGGATATTTCTATTAGAGATTTCTTGGGGACCACGACTTTGCACGAAACGTTTGATCTGCCGCTTTCGGTCCAGGCGCATGCAGAGACTAGAGATCTTTAACGGCTGGTACGTGACATTCAACTACAAGACAGCCTCTCGGGGAATGATAGCTAGAACTCTACTTGGGCGACTCAGACGTACTCGGCCAACAAATACTATAACTCTTACTTCAGGGAGGTTCGGGCCCATCAAACTTATACCTGGCTATGGAAATCTAAGGTTACAATGAAAATAAAGGTTTTTGGGTGGCTCCTTCTGTCTGATAGACTCAACACCAGAAACATGCTGAAGCGAAGACACTACAACATTGGCAATGACTATACTTGCCCCCTCTGCGAGTCCAACATGGAAGAAACACTTGAACATCTTTTCTTTGATTGTGCCTTCAGCAAGGATTGCTGGTCTCATATTGCCATATGCTGGAGTTCTCAAGGTTCACGTTTGGATTGGATAAGCACATCTAAAACAGGATGGAACAAGCCAATGTTCATGGCAATATTTCTACAAGCAGCATGGAGCATCTGGAAGGAAAGGAACAATAAAGTCTTCAGAAGAATAACACCCACGAAATCATCATGGATTTCAAGACTAAAAGAGGATCTTTCTCTCCTAACTCATATGGTTGGAGAAAAACACATATCCTTTCTCACCTCCTTTGTAGCTACTCTTTGATTTGTTTCCGTCCCACCCCCCAAACCATCCCCAAAGGGGATGACATGTACAAAACCATATGTAAATCCTCTCATTCATCAATTTAATTACATAGTAGGAGGCTCTCCTACTGTTCCAGGTGTAAAAAAATGCCTCTGGGTCATTACTCCACCCCCCCTGGATAACATAGTCGCCGCCACTTCACGATTGGCGGCCCTCCCAGTTGAAGGCGAGTCCCCCGTAGCGGTTGAGACGCGATGGGCTAGGGAGCTCCTTCAGACAGCTTTGACTCAGCAGCAGGCGTATTCATACAGCCACAAGAGGATTCATTCCACCCCCCGCCCAAGCCGGAGTTACAGCAGGCATCTTGATGAACCGGCTGTGTCAAGCAGTGCGCGGGACCGTAACCCGCCTCGAGGGCATAATCCGGCAGGTGGTGGTACTAATGCTCAGGATTTGGTGGATCAGGGCAGAGCGCGTCGAGAAGCTGAGTTAGTGGCGCAGTACACGGCCCGTCAGCTTACTCCGGTTCGTCCAACGACTTCGGTGGAGCCAGGAGTTACCTCCAGCTCTTTGGGGGTGCCGTGTCTCACCCCAGCTCTAAGTAATGTACGGCTGCCCAAGGATTTCAAAGGTCCCCGCAAAGTTCCCAATTATACTACCGATTTACCCCCGAGTCATGGACCGAAGGCTATGAGATGGCAATGGAGATGCTAGATGTGGATGATGCGGCCTGTGCTAAATACTTCACCATGATGTTGGAAGGAACAACTCGCACTTGGTTGAAAATTTTGCCAGCTAACTCCATTGGGTCATGGGCTGCGTTAAAGGCCTGGTTTATCCAGAATTTCAAGGACATGTGCAAGCAGCCCATGTCAATTATGGACCTTGCTGCCTGTGTCCAAGAATAAGGTGAATCGACAACCCAATGGGTGCGCCGGGTTTCGGAAATCTTGCATTCATCGGACCGCATTAATGCCGATACAACAGTCTTAACGTTGGAGGGAAATTGCTGGTTCACGCCTTTGAAGCTGAAATTGGGACGGCTCAAGCGTCATTGCAATGACATGGGAATGCTTACGGCAAACCTGGTTAAGTATGCCGACTCTAATAGTACCAAGGACCCCGAGTCTGATGATGAAAAGTCGGGGAAGGGAAAGAAGAGTGGCAGTTACAAAGGGCAGCAGCATAACCCGGCGGGTCATGGAAACAACGGTAAGCGCAAAGCAGATAATAGTTTGGATTTTGTGGCTAACACCAACACGCAGAATAATAATCAGCATCGTAAGGGTAAACCGCCCCCGCAGAGTGGAGGATCAAGTGTCAATTTTGAGCGCCTGTTAAACCAGCGTTGCCCAAGGCACGGGACACGAGAGAGACCAGCCACGCACCTTTGGAAGGATTGCTTTATTATGCGGGAGTTCAAAAACTTAGATCTTTTCCAATACAATCATGGGCCGCCGGGCGGTTCAGGAGGCGGTTCTCATGGGCCGGATTATGGTGGAGGCAGTTCTGGTTTGAGATTTCAAGGCAACCAAAGTGGACATGGCAATCAAGGCGGTCAGGGCAACCAGGGTGGTTATAATCATCAAGGGAGTCAGCAGCACCATCAATCGGGTTATCAGAGCAATCCGAAGCAGTTGAATAGTGGGCAATATCATGTTTTCACCACCAGCCTGTGCAGGCGCAATCAGAAGCTTCATAAGAGGGCAGTCAACTCTGTTGAACCGGCAGTGCCACGTTACTTGCGCTGGTCTGAACAAACCATTGTGTGGAGTCGAGAGGATCACCCGCCCCGGGTTGATAATCCGGGTCATCTGGCGTTGGTGGTGGCGCGTCAGGTCGGAGGATATAAATTCACCAAGGTGCTCATGGATGGAGGTAGTAGTATCAATATCCTTTATTATGAAACCTTCCATCGCATGGGGTTGACAGATAAAAATCTTAAACCATCGAACACTGTTTTCCATGGCGTGGCACCTGGTAAATCTACATATCCAGTTGGTAAGATAGCTCTGGAGGTTGGTTTTGGAGATGATCATGATTCAATATCAGAGACATTGACTTTTGAAGTGGTGAAAATCAAGAGCCCATATCATGCCCTGTTTGGACGACCGGCTTATGCTAAGTTCATGGCAAGGCCCTGTTATGTTTATCTGCAGCTCAAGATGCCGGGTCACAAGGGGACCATCATGGTACATGGGAGTCGTAAGATTGCTTTGGAATGTGAAGAAGGTGATGTGGCCTATGCTGAGTTGATTTGTGCAACAGAGGAGTTGAAGTTCTACAAGGACAATGTTGATCCGGCAGATATGACTTCTTTGAAAAAGCCAACTACAGAGCATGATCCGGCTTTGAAGTTTAAATCGGCTGATGAGACTAAGCTGGTTGACTTTTGTTCCTGGTGATTCATCCAAGCAGTTTAGCATGAGCGCTAACCTGGATCCGAAATAGGAAAGCGCGCTCATCGAGTTCATCCGTGAGAACCGATACATCTTTGCATGGAAACCTTCTGACAAGCCAGGTGTACCGAGGGAACTCGTTGAACATACTCTTAATATTGATCCTAAGTCTAAACCGGCCAGGCAGTTTCTCCGCCGCTTCAATGAAGAAAGGCGTAAGGATATTGGTGAGGAGGTAGCCCAGCTCTTGGCAGCAGGGTTTATTGTGGAGGTTTTTCACCCTGAGTGGGTAGCTAACCCGGTGCTAGTGCTTAAGAAGAATGGCACTTGGCGGATGTGTGTGGACTACAAAGATTTGAACAAGGCTTGTCCAGCTGATCCCTTTGCTCTCCCTCGTATTGATCAAATCATTGATGCTACGACGGGTTGTGAGCATTTGAGCTTTCTGGATGCTTATTCTGGTTATCATCAGATCAAAATGGCAGTTAAGGACCAGGAGAAGACATCTTTTATAACTCCCTCTGGAGCCTTCTGCTATGTATCTATGCCTTTTGTGCTCAAGAGCGCCCAGGCGACTTATCAGCGCTGCGTGCAGAATTGTCTTCATAATCAGATTGGGCGCAATGTTCATGCTTATGTGGATGATATTGTGGTGAAGTCCAGAAAGGAGCAGATGTTGATAGTTGACTTGAAGGAAACTTTTGATGATCTCTGGGTTTATAAGATGATGCTTAACCCGGCCAAGTGCGTTTTTGGTGTATCGGCAGGCACGCTCTTGGGTTTTCTGGTGTCTAACAGGGACATTGAAGCTAATCCGGAAAAGATCAAAGCTATTACATCTCTGGCTAAACTGGCGTGTATTAATGATGTTCAGTGTCTGGCGGGTCGTATTGCGGAGGTGAGCCGGTTTATCAGCCGGTTGGGAGAGAAAGCTATTCCCATATATCAGAGATGAAAAAGACAGATAATTTTGTTTGGAGTGATGCTGCTAATGCGGCGTTTGAGGACTTGAAGAAACAGTTAGCTGAGCCACCTGTTCTTGCTGCTCTAGTTGATAAAGAGTCGCTGTTATTATAAGTGGCAGCCAATGCCCGGGCTGTCAGTGTGGCAATTGTGGTGGAGCGCAAGGAAGCTGGGAAAGAGTATCTGGTTCAATGGCTGATTTATTATATCAGCGAGGTGCTTATCGAGTCCAAACATAGGTACCCACATTGGCAGAAATTGGTGTATGGAGTTTTTATGGCAAGCCGGAAGCTTAAGCAGTATTTTCAGGGTCACCCCATCACTTTGGTCAGTTTTGCCCCTTTGGGAGATATCATCCAAAACAGGGAAGCAACTGGCCGAGTTGCCAAGTGGGCTATTGAGCTTGGACCTCATGGGTTAGAATATGTGCCTCGTACGGAAATCAAGTCCCAAGCGCTTGTGGATTTCATCAATGACTGGACAATGTTACAGGCGCCGGAAGAAAAGCCGGATCATACTTATTGGACTATCCATTTCGATGGATCCAGGCAATTGGAAGGCTCGGGGGTTGGATTCATGTTAACTTCCCCACGAGGTGATTATTTTTGTTATGTTCTCCGTTTAATGTTCCCTTGCACTAACAATGTAGCCAAATATGAGGCCTTACTCCATGGTCTTGGAATGGCTAAGGAGATGAATTTAAGCCGGGTTAAGTGTTTCGATGACTCGGACTTGGTGGCTCAGCAAGTGTCGGGTACTTGGGATTCCAAGGACCCACTCATGGCAGCGTATCATCGAGAAGTAGATATTGTTGCTGGTCACTTCAAGGGTTATCAGGTTGACCATGTGGACCGGCGAAAGAATGAAGCGGTGGACGCTCTAAGCCGTTTGGGTTCCCAATGTAAACCGGTTCCGCCCAATGTTTTTCTGGAAGTTTTGCATAACTCGTCGGTCAAGCTACCTACAGAGGAGGATTTGGCTATTCCTGATCCAGACGCTCAGTTAGTGGCAGCCCTTCATGTTATCCCGGATTGGACGTTCCCATATTTGGCATATATGAAGCGTGGTGAGTTACCGGAGGATGAAACTTTGGTCAGGCGGATAATAGGGGTGTTTCCGCATTGTGTATCTCCTGAAGAAGGTTGTGAGATTTTGTGTGAGATCCATGAAAGAGATTGTGGTCACCACGCTGGTTCAAAACCCTTGGTAGCTAAAGCTTTTCTTCACGGCTTCTATTGGCTGACGGCTCATGCTGATGCTGAGGACTTGGTAAAAAGGTGTGATGGTTGTCAGAAGTATTCACGCCGCGCTCATGTTCCGACTCAAGAATTAAGGATGATTCCAATTACTTGGCCGTTTGCAACTTGGGGGCTGGATATGGTTGGGCCCTTTAAGAGGTCCAAGGATAAGAAGACCCACCTTCTGGTGGCGGTTGATAAGTTCACTAAGTGGGTGGAGGCAGAGCCAGTCAGTAAGTGTGATGCAGCCACGGCGGTTCAATTCATCAAGAAGGTGATTTTCCGGTTTGGTTTTCCACACAGCATCATAACTGATAATGGTACTAATCAGTCCAAGGGTACTATGGAAGAATTTTGTCAACGTGAGCACATCCCGCTTGACCTGTCATCAGTGGCTCACCCCCATTCTAATGGTCAAGCAGAGAGAGCCAATCAAGAAATCCCGCGAGGCATCAGGCCCGGCTTATGGTTCCTTTACAACGGACGCTGGGTTGTTGGGTGGAGGAGTTACCTTTTGTGTTATGGAGCATCAATACCACGCCCAATAGATCTATGGGTTATACACCTTTTTTCATGGTTTACAGAGTAGAGGCAGTTCTCCCTAGTGACATCCGTCATGACTCACCTCGTGTGGCGGCTTATGTTGAAGCTGACAAAGAGAAGGCACGTCGCGGAGCACTTGACCTGTTAGATGAGGAGCATGATATTGCAGTGGCATGTTCGGCGATTTACCAGCAAGATCTGCGTCATTATCACAGTCGTCGGGTAAAAACCAGAACGTTTCAAGAAGGGGATTTGGTGCTCCGGCTCATCCAGGATGAGACTGATATGCACAAGTTATCCCCGCCTTGGGAAGGACCTTTTGTGGTCAGCCAGAATCTGCACAATGGGTCATACTACCTTATCGATGTTCGAGAGCACAAAGACTCACGTAAATCGAAGGAGGAGACCCACCGGCCGTGGAATATAGCTCATCTTCGGCCTTACTACACCTGAGCCATAGGCTCCTCTTATGTACATATTATTGACAATGTATATATTATGATGATCAATATAATAAATCGGCAACCCTGCTAAAGAGGGGCTTCTGCTGTTATTCCTTAAAAGGTTTTTGGTTACATGGGGGCTTCTGTTTATAAAGCGGAGTTCTAATTACCCATTGATCCGGCTCATAAGCCACACATAAAAAAACTTAGGGGCTTGCCACCCAAGGTCAAAAGGAGCCAAAGAGAGTCTGTTGCAAAGCACAACTCAAACATAGGCACCCATTGAGCACAACTCAAAATATTACTAGGGGGTTATTTGCTTTTACAAGAACAAAGAGTCTATAACCTTGCAATAGGCTATAAAAGCCAGGCTTGGAAGCCAGGTGTATTCACCTAAAACCTGGGTTATCCTGCCTTTTTAAGTAAGCCACTCCGCCCAGGTAATCCTAGTAGACCCATCGAACGTTTGACAAGTCAATCTTATAAAGACCCTGAACTTGTCATAGTTAAAATGATGATTGGTTGATGTGAGGTCCATCTTATAGGGCTTTGTAAAATGGTTTAACTCAGTGGCCTGGCAGCCCATGAAAAGCCTTGCCTTTTTATATGTTTTCTTCTGAAATCTTTCTTTTCGATATTTCTTTTTTGAGGCATTTTATATTAAACCGGTGTTTATTGACCTGGCCTGGCTGTTGACTATAAGTTGGCCGCACAAATTGAGAATATTGCTGGTATCTATTGACCTGGCTTCGCTGTCGATTATAAGTCATCAGTATAAAATTAGATATAAACCGGTGTTGATTGACCCGGTCTGGCTTCGACTACAAGTCGCCGGTATGACATACGAATAATCTAATGCTTATTACAACCCGGTATGGCTTTACTATAAACCGGCAGAACAGGGAGGAGTTATAAGTACTCAAGATTTGGGTTATCACCCTTACTACAAAAAGTTGGTGATCCAACGATGTGATTCAATGTCACAGGTATGATATATTTCATATTTGATTATCCTTCATTACAGCCTGGTTATAAACCCGGATTATATGTTGGGAATTATGACACGTCCAAGACACTTTCAATGTGTTATATGCAGAAACAAGTCAAATAAAGCTGCTAAGGATCATAAGCACACATAACATAAATCATGGCGGGTTAACAGTATCATGCAAAGTGAATATGCATGATGGCACATTAGACCAAGTGTTTAAACTAGCCTATTACAAGGCGTTTTGATGCCCAAAAGGATAATTGTCTTTTCTGCAAGGATTGCAGTATGCAGAAGGCTAAACTGGCCTCCGGATCATGATTCTTCGTCGGGCTGACTTGACGGCTGCGGATTATCCTGCACCGTTTTATCCTCCTCCTCTCCACCCAGCGGCTGGAAGTCAATGGTTGTCCAGTCGATACCAGTTAGGGCCTTGAATACAACTTCATCACTTATAAGGGTGGAGGGGTCAACATCAGGGGCATAAGTATGCTTACGGATTGGCGGGATAAGATTTTCCACATCATGAGTTGGCGCAGCAAGACGTTTGTTGTCAGCATCATAAACCGCCTGATAGTGAGAAAGATCTGTTTCTTCGGCCAATTTGCTCGCTAATGGGTGCATTTCCTTCATCAAATCTCGAAGATCATCATTATCAAACTCTGACCCATCTTCCTTTATGCTCAGGTAGCCGCTTCCTATATCAGCCGAGTCAACATCTGGTATCCAAGCTTTAGCCCAGATTAGCGCAGTCAGAGCACCCGCCCTTGCAGCTGATCTTTTTAACTCGTCCAACCGGGCAGGCAACATTGACAGCTTTTCTAATGTTTCCTTGATCAAGGTTGGGGGCGGTTTGTTATGAGCGGCAGTACAAATGATCCGTTGTGCGCCGGTATATAACTGCTCTATAAGAGTATAGGCAGCCTTCAACTTCTTCTGCATATCAGAGACCAGATGGGTAATGCGAGATCCTGCATCATTGAACATATTGATAAACCGGCAGTTTATGGGATAATACATGTTGAAGCTTATCATAAGGGTACTTACCAAACATAGCAGTGGTCATGTCATTGATTTGCTGCTTCAAGCCAGCCAGTTCTTCTATTACCGGATTAAGGGTAGTTTCAGCATCCTCCGCCCATTTTAGCAGAGCTGCTTTTTCAGCGTCCCATCCTGCCCGTTCGACTTTAAAGCCTTCTTTCAGTTGTTCCGTGGCTGTTAAAGTGTCAGTCAGCTCTTCTTTAGCCTTGGAAGTTTCTGCTTGCTGGGACTTAATATTTTCCCGAAGGTCGGCGATTTGAGATTCTTTTTGGCTTAGATCAGCCTGCAAGAGACATTTAATGAGTTAGTAGTGCATATTTGAAGTCCCAAGCAAATAACAGGTTATACACTTGGCACTTGGGGGCTAATGCATATGGCTTTTATCAACTGACATTTTAAGTCCCAAGCACATAACAAGTTATACACTTGGCACTTGGGGGCTAATGTATATTTGCTCAAGTTAAAGTTATGGATTTTTCTTCATCAATCGGTTTACAAAGATGGTTATCAAGAGTTTTGGAAGCTTAGTGAAAGAAAGGTACCGATTCATCCTAAAGGTATAAATCGATCCCTGGGGGCTACACAAGCAAAAATTGCAAGATTCATACTTTAAAGTCCCGGTTCATCCTGAAACGATAAACTGGCCCTTGGGGGCTACATAGGCAAAGTTGAAGTATTACGAAGTCCCGGTTCACGATGATATCATAAACCGGCCCTTGGGGGCTGCTGGAGTTGATATTACAAATTGGACACAAGAGAAACAATTATGAAGAGTTAACAGTGTTTACCTCATATCGCTCCTTCGTCAGGCCTACTAAACCGGCTTCATAGTCGCGGCTTATATACAGGCGGTTTAACAAGCCGAAATGAATATCTTGGGTGTTGAGGTGGGCATAACTGGATAAATCTGTTTTCCACTTGCCCTTATCCATAGCAGAAAACTCTTCCTTGGCACTATGCTTTGATAAAGCGATGGGATTGCCAGGAGTGGTGTGGCCGACGCTAGTGACAATGACTTCGTCCGATTGGTCATCAGCCGCTTTGGCTGGGCTTGGCAGTTTATCTGCAGCTTTGGCCGGGCTTGGCGGGTCAGTAGGATGGCCGGTGAGATCCTCTTCCGTCGGTTCAGCAAAGGTTTCATGATGTTCTGATGGTGGATCATCATGTATAGCGTCAACATTCGGCTTAAATTGTTCTAGTATCTATTCCGGGTTATCATCAGCCGGGTTATCATCAGCTGGTTTATTCAATTTGGCCTTTTTGCTGGGCCTGGCCGTGGCTCTGAAAGGAAAAGATATAAAGGTTAGTATAACAAACAAGTATAAAGCGTCAAAGAGTTAAGTTTAAATTGTTAACCCAGGAATAGTCTTGAGAGGAGGGAGTTGTGTGGCCGTTGACTCGCCGGATGATGAATGAGGTGTTCCCTGATAGTTTGAATCAGACGGATTAAGAGGTTGCCTTAAATAACCCGCCTTGGGATAAGGAGTATCAGAAATATATATGAGACCTCTGATCGACGTTTCCGGGTTGGAGTGTTCGGTAAATAGGCTGAAGTAACTACATGGCCGTTGTGCCAGGTTGTGCAGCCATGCTACTGTTTCTTCAAAAGAAAGTTGGGATCCAGATAAGCTAGAGGGTGTGAAAGTTTTACTCTCCGGTTTGCTTGATGGGTTTTCTGTGTTGGCTGAGGATCTGAACCGGAGGAAAGAATAATTACCTCTACATCATCAGCCTGGCTAGCTTCAGCGTCCTCCTGATAAGGGTAATTATCAATGAGGTGTATGAAAAATGAACCAAGAGAATCAAGTTCTACCTCTGAGTCCGGATTATCAAGATCCTCGTCGAGGTTCAGCCCAGTGGATTCAGCTGCTTTCTTCTTGGCAGGTTTTTTGTCAACTTTTGTCTTGGGACGAGGGGTCTTGGCCGGTTTATCATGAGGTTTCTTCTTCCAAAATGGGTCATCACCCTATTAAAAGATTGACAAAGGATATAAGAAAGAGTTAAGAATATCAAGTACAAACAGGAGTTAGGCAATTCTTACAGCTGGTGTTTTATTCAAAACGCAGAAGGAACTTAGCCTTGTTTTGCCGCATACAACCACCGATTCATCCTGTATCTTTTTAACGGCTTCAATGATTTCAGCGTCAGTTAACTGAATGTCGGTGTGCCGTTGAGGATCTTTCGAGTCCCCTGTGTACTCACACATTAAACCGGGGCGATAGCTTGAAGGCAAAATACTCCAAGATATCCAGCAACGAACAAAGTCAATTCCTGTTAAACCATTAGCCTTAAAGGCTCTGAGCTTGGCGATTTGTGGTGCATATTTGGCCCGTTCCTTTGCGGAAATGGATGTGTGTTGGTAAGCCGGTGAGCACGACAACCCAGCAGAGGATTCTCATCATCAGGGGAAGTATCCTTGCAGTAGAACCAAGTCTGGTTCCAATCCTTAGGGTGACTATGATTCTTGGCATGAGGGAAGCTGACGTCTTTCCTTTATTGATTTGAAACGCCGCCAAGTTCAGTATTGGGCCCATCTACAAATTCGGTTCGGCCGTTTAAATAGAAAAAAATCCCTGAACAGTTCAACGGTCGGTTCTTCTTGCAGATAAGCCTCGCAAAACACTTGAAAATTACAAATATTGGACATAGAGTTAGGTCCAATATCTTGAGGGTGGATCTGGAAGCTAGCAAGCACATCGCGATTTTTTTGATCCGGGAGGTTTAAAGCCACGGTTTAGATGATCAATAAACAGAACTATCTCTCCATCCTTGGGCTCAGGAGGATTTTCTGGACCGGGGGCTCGCCAGTGGATTTCACTCTGTTTCGGTAAAGCGCCAGTTATAACACATCCTTTCAGATCTTCTTCCGTAACCCGAGATGGAACCCAGTTACAAGCATAAAAGTCTTGGCCATTTCTTAGACAACCTGAAGGAAGTTTTGTGCCGGTTTAAGACTCATGGTTGACAAGCATAAAGCGTTGCATGTTAAAAGACAAAAGGTTTTTAGGCATGCGAAATTGTTAAACCAGAGGTTGATGCTATTATAAATGATAAAGCGATTGGCGGTTTACAAGGGGACTAATGGTATATGGCAGGTTATTTTCTAAAAGATAAACCGCCTACATGGACAATGAGAGTATAGATCTGAAGCCGAAAAATAATTAAGTGAGGAAGAACAAGTTTCACAGTTTCACATTAGAATTTCAGATCTACCACATGTCAGGAAAAGGACAATATTTAGACCTAAAAGTTGGTGCTTGAGCAGTTCATGAAGTTCTAGATCGGGTTTTTATACACAAAAGAGATGATCTGATGGCAAAAGAAGGACTATCATTGCTACCGCACAAGAATATATCAGGTTTGGAGTATATCATATAGGCTCTAATGAAGAACAGGGGAAGAACACCACGAAGCTTCCATGAGCCCGTGCGAACCCTAAATGGATCTATAGAGGAAAGGAAGAAGAACTCACCGAAACTGTTGAACAGCGGAGAGGCACCGCGATTCTCTCGTACATTCAGGGTGATGCAGCAGCCAAGGTTGGGGCAGAGGCGAAGGTCGACGGTGGCGGCATCGCTCGAGTACTGAGGCGACGCGAGGTGGAAGAAAGACGAAGAGGCAAGGGGAGAAAAGGAAAGGGACCCTCGGTCATATTTATAAGATCAAGGGATAAGCGACAGGCGCGGGAATCGAGGAGCCCAAAAAATGGATATGTCATAGAGTTGTCACCTTGATTTTCGGAGGCTCGTTAATAAAAGTAAGGCATACGGTTTTTAATGAATAGGTGACATCATGGCGGTTTATTATAATCCTGGAAGACTACGTCATGGCAGATTACAAGGTTTACTCGAAGGTGCTGAAGAAGAAATTTTCCTAAAGTGTTGAAGATTGACATGAACAGGTTCAAATCAATCTGGGGCCTAATGTTGGGGATATAACTACTGAGTATAAACCGCCCAGGAGGGGCCGGGTTATACCCATAAGGAGTTATCCATATTGAATCCCATGAAGACAAGGAGCATGGCGCTTTATTATAGAGATCTAAAGGCATAGGGCCCAAAGGCGGATTAGGGCCCGTAGATATAAACCGCCATAGGGTGTGTGACTTGTGTTGTAAGACACGATTATGAGCCGGCCGGGATTTTGTAAACCGCCGGGCGTCAACCTGTGTATATAAACGGACGACTCGGCGACGGTTCAGGAACAGGAAAAAACAGATCAAGAGCCAGGCAAAGTGTATTCGTGTTGGGGAACGTAGCAGAAATTCAAAATTTTCTATGCATCACCAAGATCAATCTATGGAGTAATCTAGCAACGAGGGAAGGAGAGTGCATCTACATACCCTTGTAGATCTCTAAGCGGAAGCGTTCAAGTGAACGGGGTTGATGGAGTCGTACTCGTCGTGATCCAAATCACCGATGATCCTAGTGCCGAACAGACGGCACCTCCGCGTTCAACACACGTACAGCCCGGTGACGTCTCCTACGCCTTGATCCAGCAAGGGGAGAAGGAGAGGTTGGGGAAGACTCCATCCAGCAGCAGCACGACAGCGTGGTGGTGGTGGAGGAGCGCGGGACTCCAGCAGGGCTTCGCCAAGCACTACGAGAGACGAGGAGGGAGAGGGGTAGGGCTGCGCCAACAGGGGAGGAACTTCATATGTTGGGGTGCCCCTTTGCCTCCACTATATATAGGGGGAGAGGGAGGGTTGCGCCCCCACCTAGGGTTTCCTCCCTAGGGGTGGCGGCAGCCCTAGATCCCATCTTGGGTGGCGGCCAAGGGGGAGAGAGAGGGGGGCACACCTAGGGTGGGCCTTAGGGCCCATCTGCGCCTAGGGTTTGCCCCCCCCCCCCTCTTGAGGACGCCTTGGGCCTTGGTGGGAGGAGCCCCAGCCCACATAGGGGCTGGTCCCTTCCCACTATTGGCCCATGTAGGCCTCCGGGGCTGGTGGCCCCTCCCGGTGGACCCCCGGACCCGTCCGGTGGTCCCGGTACACTACCGTTGATGCCCGGAACACTTCCGGTGGCCAAAACCATACTTACTATATATCAATCTTTACCTCCGGACCATTCCGGAACTCTTCGTGACATCCGGGATCTCATCCGGGACTCCGAACAACATTCAGTAACCGCGTATATACTTTCCCTATAACCCTAGCGTCATTGAACCTTAAGTGTGTAGACCCTATGGGTTCGGGAACCATGCAGACATGACCGAGACAACTCTCCGGTCAATAACCAACAGCAGGATCTGGATACCCATGTTGGCTCCCACATGCTCCACGATGATCTCGTCGGATGAACCACGATGTCAAGGATTCAATCAATCCCGTATACAATTCCCTTTGTCTAGCGGTACGATACTTGCCCGAGATTCGATCGTCGGTATCCCGATACCTTGTTCAATCTCGTTACCGGCAAGTCTCTTTACTCATTCCGTAACACATCATCCCGTGATCAACTCCTTGGTCACATTGTGCACATTATGATGATGTCCTACCGAGTGGGCCCAGAGATACCTCTCCGTTTATAAGGAGTGACAAATCCCAGTCTCGATTCGTGCCAACCCAACAGACACTTTCGGAGATACCTGTAGTGTACCTTTATAGCCAACCAGTTACGTTGTGATGTTTGGCACACCCAAAGCACTCCTATAGTATCCGGGAGTTGAACAATCTCATGGTCTAAGGAAATGATACTTGACATTAGAAAAGCTTTAGCATACGAACTACACGATCTTTGTGCTGGGCTTAGGATTGGGTCTTTTCCATCACATCATTCTCCTAATGATGTGATCCCGTTATCAACGACATCCAATGCCCATGGTCAGGAAACCGTAACCATCTATAGATCAACGAGCTAGTCAACTAGAGGCTTACTAGGGACATGGTGTTGTCTATGTATCCACACATGTATCTGAGTTTCCTATCAATACAATTCTAGCATGGATAATAAATGATTATCATGAACAAGGAAATATAATAATAACCAATTTATTATTGCCTCTAGGGCATATTTCCAACAATTCGCTCCCTGGTCATCGAAACCCTAGCAATTCCACCACAACTGGATTAGGCTTTTACCTTCACCGTAAGGGGCCGAACCAGTATAAATCCCTTGCATCCTTTGTCCTGCTTTAACCCCTTTAAGCTAACCCGTCGCGATGGCTCCACGACTAAGTCCTTACGCTAGGACATCTGTCGTGACAATTCCATGACACACTGCATTAGAACCACCATGAGCAACGACACTGCCACCTAACTCGGACTCCTCGTCCATGTGCTCGACTTTGTCCTTGCCCTCTTCCTCTTGGGCGATACTTCTTTGCTTGAATCACACACTTGGCTCTTGCTCTTCATCCAACCCTTATAGATATTGAAAAAAAGGTAGCCATCCATTGAAGCATAGTGGATGTGGTCTATATCTAGTACATTCCACTCCCATGCATGATGAAACTTGAACGGAGGTTTCTTCAGTGTACCGTACGAAGGATGAACCATGGCTCCTGCCAAGGTCAGCATTGAAGGCTGATCATGGGAGGGCCCTAGCCATTCCTTCTAGAGGTCGAAGGGGTTGCCTACAACGAGGTCTATCCGACCCAGGATTTCCTTGTCATTCCTAAAGTCTACAATAACGAATTTGACTCGGCCGCCCTTGAGGAACTTCTTAAATTCCTCACACTCAATGTCGGCATGGCATATGTGGTAGACCAAGCATAAGTCATGCATGCAAACCTGGATCACGGCGGGCTTCTTTTTCTCTGCCTCCTTTAGAATCTTCTCGCTTCCCAAGACTATGGTATACTCAACATCTAGCCCAGCGACCCACTCATCATTTGAGTTTTCGAACATGTGTTTGAAGCGAGCAAGGCATCCTTTCACCGTTGCAGAAGAACGGGTGTAGATGTCGTCGAACTCATCATCGCCGGTGATGGTTCTAACCTTATACTCACCGCCGATCATGGAGATTTGGTATGCCATGGATTTGGGAGGAGGGTTAGGATTAGTGGAACTGCCGTAATGCGAAAGGACGAGACGACTAGGAGCGAACTACCGTAATGTTAAAGGACGTCCGGGGACGAGTACGAGCGAGAACTGCCATTGGTTTTTGTAAAAATGCTGAGTGGGGCGTGCGAACAACAGGGTAGTGGCTTGCCTGGTGGATAAATGGATTCATGCACAGTACTATGGGGGCCCAATTAGATGTCATGTCTACTCGACGCCCAATTAAATGGCTTTCGATGGCATGTCAAGCGTCGGGAAAATTACAGGTGATACGAAGCTTTCCATTCTCCCATGATACGGGCTTCCGAGAGCCCTTGGATCTGAGGTCGAACGGTTGCATGGCGTGATTCTAGACCTATGGGTGAATATCCTATCCTGGAGGGTTATTATGCAAATTTTCAGCAACTTAGCATGCGACCGTTTGATCTCAGATCCAAGGGCTGCCAGCAGCCCGTATCATGGTAGTGCCTACCACGACCATCGCCTCGCTTGCGCGGTCGCGCCCTTGGAGATTTAACACGGTGCGTTAGGCTATCTGATGTTGGCATGTCATACATAGTCATCACTTAGTCACTCATACAACAAGGTTAGCTATAAGGTTGGCTATAAGAGTATTTTTTTTACTTCTCTCTATCTCTTTCTTCGTAGTATTTATTGCATTTGACAAGGAGTGACCTCTTCCAATGAAATGGTAGTCTCAAGTCATTGAAAGCATGCACACCCCACATCTCTTATTGGTTGATATGTCAAGAAACAAGAAACGATGTATGCACCGCACCTAAGTATTTTGAGATTATTTGGTTTTCGTAAGATGACTTGTACACCTAGACGGAGGGAGTAATTAACTTGCCACATCAGACTATATGCCTATGTGGCAGGCTTAGCACCTGTACGAGCAAGTACAATAGTGGGCTATAAGCCCGCTTACATGGCATTTTTGCATATGTGGAGGAAAGAGGCAAGGAAAAAGTGGAGTGGGCTCTCATGCAAGAGCTAGGCTACATGGTGGAGCATTGGGAGAGGCACCTGTATACCATGGAGGTGGTTAGGAATCGGGAGAATCACGCCGGTTGTAGCGCCGCAGTTAAAATGGTAAAATGGCAAGTCAAATCATAGGGCCCCACCTGTCAAGCGGTAACTCGCTGTCAAATCAGATATCCCTACGTTTTCTGCAGCCTAGTCCCTCATCTTCTCGCGTCTCTGTCGAACCGACTAGGCGGAACTTCCTCGCCCTCGACTTTTAAATAGTACAGTATACTAATTTTGTATCCGTGGATTGCGCTATGGAGCGAAGCCTCAAGAAAATGGCGGTACACATGTACGGAGTATACATCACGCCCGTCACGTTCGCTTCCACCCCAGATGGTCGGTCGGTCTGGCACGCCGCTCTCCAAATGGAACGCGCGTCATATTGCGTTTGCACACACATGTGGAACCGCAATCAAGAACAGACCATAGGCACACTCCCCGGCCCCGCAAGTCAGGTGAGTTAATAGAAGAGAGAGACGAGCGATAGTACTAGAGAAGTGTTGTATAGATTTTGGTGCCTGGACGATCCATGCATGTCACGGAAGATCATTCCGTCCATGCATGTGACCAGACTCCAGCAGACATGCCTAGATTGGCTATCTTCTACATATCGTGCAGGCTGTGTTGTACAGGGCTGGACTTCCGATGAGAAATCTAAAAAAAGGTTTCTTGTTATCTCATAATATTAGGTGCCATGCGCTTCAGATCACTATGAGGGTTAAACAGCGACAACTGAGTTCCTCCAAGGCGCTGGTCATTGAGGGACACATGCACGAAGACTACTCGACTGCCATCTAGGTCAAGCCAGCTATGTTAATTAGGACATCTATCGATGGACCCCTTTTCTACGAGTTTATCTTTAATTTGAGCTTTGATCCTTGTCTAGTTTGTCCGTCGGGATTCATGTTGTCTCCTTTGGGCAGTGAGGTTATGGTTTCTTGTCATGTGGAATTTTTTTATGTTATATGTTATAATCCGGTGCTTCAGATCAAACTGACAACAACTGCGCCTCCGGGGCACGTGCATGAATACTTCTCGATAGTCATCAACGAGGTCAAGCCAGCTCTGGTAGACAAAAGAAAACTAGTACTCCACTATATAGGCAGGAGGCTCCGCGCTTGCTTGCTAGTGTTGCTCTCTTCACACTGTCTCGTCCTCTCTAGATCTAAACACGACAGCGGTGGCCACACACACACTCTCTCTCTGCTCACCGCTGGTCACAGATCCAGCCGGGTCCTCTCCGCCGGGGAAGGAGAGAAGGTGCAACGTTCACGCGGTCGTCCTCGTCGATGGCTCTTACCCACTGCCGGCGCGTCGTGATCAGTGTGCCTTGCTGTTCTCTCCCAAGCTCCTCTGGCTAGGGAGGGCCTCCGACCCCTTCTTCCTTGCTGCCGTAGTGTGGGCAGATCCGGCCTCCCGCTGCCCACCTAGCGACATCCCGGCGACCTTAGGTATAACTTCCTTCGAAACTGGCCTTGATCTACTTCCCGAGCTCCTGACGTCGCTGTATTTGTATCTTTTACTATTTCCCAGGCCCCCTCGTAGATAGGATCGATCGGCTACTCGAAAGCCACCTAAATTTTGACTGTTAAGAGGGAAAAGTAGTTCGTGCACTCCAATCTAGTACTACTTGGTTCAAACAAGGAAGAAAGGGGGTGGGGGAAGATCTGTTACCTGAATCTAGGACTTGGTTGAAAGAGGAAATAATGGGGGTGAAAAGTAGCAGAGACTGGCTATCCAACTGGTCTCTTGGTCTGATAGGGAAATAAAGGGAAATGCATTACAAACTCAATATAAATCCGATCTATTGGTTGAAAAAGGAAAGAAAGTGGGGATTGGGTTTGCTAGCCGCACACAGTATAAGGTGGCTATACCGAACAAAAATGGGGCCAAACCAGATATCCTGTTCTGATGTTTGTTGCCCCGAGCCACTCTTATGTAATGCCACTGGTAAAATGTATCAGTCGCACTATTAAAAGTAAGGACACATTAAACCAATGTTGTTTTCAATGTAATGCCTCCAGTAATATGAATCAATGGCACTTTTTTTCATCTCCTGCTAAATTTTCCATTAATATAAGTTCCTTATTTTCATTAGAAATGCAACTGTCCTGGTCCACCTACTCTCCCGTGCCCAAATACCGACTCTGTAGCAGCTGTTAATGTAATGCTGCTGGTAAAATGAAGCAATTGCACCATTAAAGTAATGTCGTATTTAATGGTTGCCATAGTTAATCCTAATGCCTACACTAATATCTAGCAATGCTGCTGCTTTAGAAATTGCTAATGTCCTTGTAGGATTGCCATTCAGATAAGGAACATGCTTCTTTTCATTTGATATATGTTTCATCACTTGTTTGTCACCCTCCTTTCCACCTTTTTGTGCAAACAGAGACATACATTTCATGCTTGATTTTAGTTGAACTGCACAAATGATATCCAAATTATAGTTGAACATTCTAGGAGCTTCATAACCAACCTTGATGTTGCTCAATTTTATTGCAACCAATGAAGAAGAAGCTCTGTGGGTTTCGTTTTCTGATGGAAATGGAACCGGGGGCTAAAGCCCTTTTCTTAATAAAAATGAAGAAGAAGCTCCTAGCTCATGGGAAATTGCTTCGTTTTAGGTGAACTGCACCAAAAGGTTCCATGAATTGAATAATCCATGTTGGTGACTAGTGTCATCCGTTTAACGATGGCGTTGACTGCAGATATGGTTCCCATCACGAGGTATGTGGATTTTTGGTCTGACCGTTTGCCAAAGATCCTGCATGTTGAGTCTGCTCTTGTGCTACTGTTTTGGCACTGCCATGATAAAGCAGTAATGTTATTATTTTGCACCTTATTCTAGTGGCACTATTAATTTGAGGCAATGTTTTGGCACCGCTAGTGCCACTGATCTTTTATATATCGAAGGAGGGGGTTTCCTCCGATTTCATTAAAGAAACCGTACCATAGAGAACCATTGTCCGCAACATCTTAGTGTAAAGAGGCAGTTATGCAACTACTACTAGACCGGACTAAGTACTACCAGGAGACAAGTTCGCCACATAAGCTAGGCAGGTAGGGGGACGCAGCACGAACTCGACCAAGTTTGGATTACAACCCAAATGCTACCACAGAAACATCAGGGGGGAAGATAGAGCCAGCTTCAGCATCCCAGTCTAAGCACCCTCAGCCTCCATCCTTGCGACGCACGGTACACCTCGTTTGCCACCTGCTCGACCCTAGTGCCACTGATAAAATGAAGTAATAATACAGTTAAAATAGAGCGAGTGTTCTCTCTATTATTTCATTTCCAATGTAGATAAAAAAAGTGCTTCTCTTTGTTAGTATATGTTTCATCAACTAGTCCCATTGTTAATGTTTAAGCATTTTTACAAACCGGGTTGCTTAATTTTAGTTGATCTGCACAAAATAGAGATTGGAATGTCTCAAGGCCCCTCCTTGTACTACCGTTGTACACTGATGTTCATCACCGGCAGAAGGTGTATCGGGGAGACTTGGGTCGATTTCCAGTATGAGGCGTGCCGTATGAGGCGTCGCAGTGCCCATCTCGCCCTCGCAGCATGGCATACTATAATACTATCACAATATTTTCTTCTATTTATTAGTGCATGTTTCATCAACTAGTGCCACTATAATGTAATCATGCTTTTTCATTATCTGTGCAAACAGGGTTATTCAGCTGCATTTTGGTGGAACTGCACAAATGTATGGATGGAACCGACATATATGCAGAGTGCGAGGTGCCAAGTAAAAATTGCCGACACCAACCCTGCTCCATCTAAGCATTGGCATCCACCACCACCAGTGGGATATGTGGCGCTCATTGTGGATGGATCTTTCTCAGCAGCAAATCCTCTAACCAAATACTAGTAGCTTAGACTTAAAAAAATACTAGTTGTTGACACCAGATTTTGGCATAGTTAAGAATCCGGGTTCGTATGCAAAACTTAGAGGCAACACTTCACGGGCTGGTCCTGGGTGAAAAAGTGACGCGAGGGACCAGACACCCACCTAGGAAGTGTCTGATGTGTCGCATGAGTTATTTAGCCTTTGCCGGCTGAATGAAAACCTTGCCGGGGTAGAGGCTTGTCGGGATGAAAACTTTGCCGGCTGAATGAAAATCTTGTCGGGGGAGAAATCATGCCGAGGAAGAAACCTTGCCGGGGAGGAACCTTTGCCGGGTAGAAACCTTGCCGGGGTAAAACCTTGCCGATGTGAAAGCTTGCCGGGTAGAAACCTTGCCGGTGTGGAAAGCTTGCCCGGATGGGAAGCTTGCCGGGGTGGAGGCTATGATAGTCAATTCGACGAGAAGTTGAAGATGGGCTCAAAAGGTTATTCAGATGATCTTGGATGGAAAAGTATTCTACACGAAAGTTGTGCGTCTCATCAAAATGATAGATTTTGATATAAAGATCGTCCCAATCCGAGGTCGTATGCAAAAGTTAGAGCAATCGGAGTGCGGCCCTGTCATGTGGCGAGATATGGCGCGCCCCACCACGCACATGTTTTGTGCGACCGATTTTACCCTCAAGATGACCTCTGATAATAAAACGTTCAACATGAAAGTTGTTCGTCTCGTCGAAATGGTCAAGATTGCTTTTGCGTTCGTTTCCATCTGAGATCGTTTGCCATCACAAAAAAGACCCGCAAGGTACAGCCAGTTTAAACCGAACAGTTTTGGAAAGTTCGTATAAAACCAATCCAAATTTGACTAGGATTTTGGACATGAATTGATGTAATTTTCTTGTAAGGAAAGCCTAGATGAATCCTTTGGTTGTACGGAAAGTCCAGCCGCCTCTTATATATGTCGGGGGTGATGGCCGATTGAAACAACACACAATCGAACAAATCAATATACTACTTTTTCATCTACGTTTTATCCCCCCACCGTTTTTCTCTCTCGTTCTTCGCTGTTCCTTGAGTTTGAGAGCTGTGAATTCCGAGGCTCTAGGGGTGAGCGAATCGACCTAGGGCAACTCATAGCCGCCGCAATTCCTGATGGGGTCCCTCCCGGGTGCACGAGGTTTTGGGTCTGCAAAAGCGCCCGCCGACTGTGTTGCGTATCGCGCTGTCGGTCAGGCCTCCTTCGACGTGAGCTGCGGTGCATCACCCCCGGCATCGAGGGTAAACGTGATGTGTTCGTGTGTGAACACACTTTTTGGCGACTCCGCTGGGGAAAGAAGATCAATTGTCATCATCCACCATGCCCGATCTTCCCAAGCCATCTGAAGTAGACGCCGATAACATCATTAAGCCCAGTCTTGATGAGATATCGGCCGATCATCGCCAAGTCTATGAGGAGTACAAGAAGGCGCACGAGGAGAAGGACCTGCAGGAGTTCCTTGCAAAATTCAAGAAGGATCGCCAAGGCAACATCACTTCGATTGAAGAAATCAAGTTTCCTCCTCCTCAAGCCGAGCAGGTTAAAACCCCTGTAAGTACTACCTTTTCTCCTAAGCAGTGGGCTGATATTGAGAGTCGTATTGCTGATGGTAACAATTTAGTCTATCAAACCTTCATAGAAAATACTAATGCTCAGAAGAATATATCTCAATCATCTAGTGGTAATGGTGATATAGCTGCTAGTGTGCAAAACCCTAATCTGACTTTACCTATTTCATCGGCGCCTCCCATGCCGATGACTTATTATCCTACTCAAACAAATTAGATTGTGGATGCACCCATTAGTCCCATCATGAGCATGCCGGGTTCGGTGGCAACGCCGAACCAAACCCTACCTATAGCTACAACCATTCGGCCATTACCGAACTATGGTTCGGCATATATGCCAAAATTTTTACCTACAGTTAGTAACCCTACTCCTTCTATGCCACTGCCACAAGCTGCAACATCCACTGTGGATGATGGTCTAGCTAATCTTAGAGAGGATATGGCTAAGATGCTTCGAGAGAATTTTGAGTTGAGCTACCTCGGAATCGGATTTACCAAAAGCCGTACCTCGAGTGCTTTGATTCCATCCAGTGCCCTCCAGGATATAAAATTCCAGATTTTGTTAAATTTAATGGAGAAGGCACAAAAACCACATGGGAGCATGTTAGTTAATATTTAGCACAATTGGGTGAGGCAGGCTCATTGAATGATTTGAAAGTGCATTTATTTCCTTTATCATTAACTGGTACCACATTTTCATGGTTTTCTTCTTTACCACATGGTTCCATTCGAGTTTGGTCGCAGCTAGAGCAAAAATTTCATGATCACTTTTATAGCGGCGACAATGAACTCAAGTTGTCACATCTAACATCGGTTAAGCAGAAGCATGATGAATCGGTCTTCGATTACATCAAGAGATTCAGAGAAACAAAAAACCGGTGTTTTAGTTTGGTGATAACCGAAAGGGACTTGGCATACTTAGTACTGAGTGGTTTGAGAACTCCCATTAGAGAAAAGCTAGAAGGCTATGAGTTCTTAAATATCAACCAAGTCTTACAAAGGGCTTTGGCTCAGGAAAGCTGAAGCAAAGATCTCAAGGAAGTGCATAGATACAAAGCCGATCGTCCAAAGATGAATATGGTCGAATATGATAGTGATCACTCGGACGATGAGGGTGAATTTTTTGCTATTGAATTTGTTTGGCCATCTAAAGCCAAACCTTTTACTTGCAATGATCTGAAACCGATTCATAAGAATCGTGATGAAGAGATGAAGTTTACTTTTAACATTGCTAAGTGTGATAGAATATTTGATGCTTTGCTGCAGGCTAAGATTTTTACAATATCTCATACTTTACCGCCATTTGAAGAGCTGAAACGGCGTGCTTATTGCAAGTATCATAATTCTTTTTCTCTTACTACTAATGATTGCAATGTTTTTCGACGACAGGTACAATCGGCCATTAATGATGGACGATTGAACTTTTCTGAGATGCAAGTTGATAAACAGCCTTTTCCAATGAATACCATGGATTCGGATGGGAAGAAGCTACTCATTCGGCCAGAGGTTGCCGAATATGCTCATAAAGCTAATGTCATTATTGGTGAGCCCAGGAAAGACAAGGAGGGCGACAAGGTCTTGGGGAGACTAGTTGTGCTCGATAAACAGCCCGATGGCAAGGAAGTGATCAAAATCACCATCAAGAATCC